>NW_027012721.1:0-18480 GCF_036934945.1 Oncorhynchus masou masou
CGAGAGTGTGTAAAATAAAAACCAAGGGATAATATCGCTCTAAATAAAATCAAACTTTATTGGTTGTGTAGACAGATTTGCAGGTGTTCCAGCAGGTGGCGCGAAAGGCTTATGTCACGAGCTCCCACAGTGCAGTAGAATGTCTTGCAAATTCAAAGTAATCCTTCTCATCCCCCCTTAAATGATTTAGGTGCACTATTGTAAAGTGGCTGTTCCACTGGATGTCATAAGGTGAATTCACCAATTTGTAAGTTGCTCTGGATAAGAGCGTCTGCCAAATGACTTAAATGTAAATGTAAATGTAATAAAAATACACAAATAAATACACAAATGACAGAACAAGTCCAATTAACAATCCAGAATAGATATACGCATGAGAATGTGTCAGAATATAAATATGTGGTGTGCATGAACAGTATATTATGGAAGAGTATGTACAGTAGTAGCTATATTAGGATGAGCTATGTAGAGAATACAGTATATACACTACCAGTCAAAAGTCTGGAAACACCTACTCAAAGGAGGCCGAGTTTCACAGCTTCTCTCCGCCCGCCCAGTCTTCTCAAACGAACACGAGCTGAAACACACTGCTCAATGCACACACGAAGGGGACTAAAACAAACGACCATGACTAGGGCTGTTGCCGCGAATGTATTACCGCCACACCAGTTGTCATGAGTCATGACTCGGGCTGTGGTGGTCATGAAAATTTGTCAGGATTGTCAAGCAAATAACTGCTGGTCTCACGGTAATTGACCGTTAATTAACATAAACACACTTAGCATCTCCTGGCTTTCACGTATAGCCTAAAAGACACCTAGGCAGACATTTGGAACATTTTCATTTTAAAAAGTTGAATAAATCCATGTAATATTGCCTACACCATCACAATAATTCCATGATTTATTTTCCACAGGTCTAAAGAAACATGAGAGGAAGAAAATGTAGTCTATTTCAGAAGAACGGAATAGCATACTCTGAGGTATCCTTATGTTAGTCCCTGATCTGGCTATGCCAAATGGCTGTGAGCTACACTAGTTCACTTAGCAGACAAGATTTGCTTAGAATTCTGTGGCATTATTTTATAGCATGAAGAATGCAATTGAACATAGCGGAATAAAATAGAAAGGATGTTTCTCTAAACGATTTGAGGGAGTGTGGCTATTCTGTGTTGAGGGGTTAACAAAGAAACTGGTCCTCCTATTTGCTTAATTTAGAGTTATTTATGCAACTGTGGTTGTGATACAAACGTTGGCCTATATGTTTAGATGTTTTATACATTCTGAGGCTGCATGATGCAACTTTAATGAGGATTTGAAAAAAGCTGCATTAAAGGCATGAGCTCTGCTTTGTTTCGTGTACACTCTTCATCAGTCTCTCATTCACAATTTGACAAGCACTTGATAATGCCTCAAATTTCCTGGCGGCATCCTCCTAGTGTGGCCATAATGCCCCCTAAAGAAATCCATGCCGTAGTGCCCTTGGGCTGAATATAATAGGTATAATTCCCTTCTCCCAGTCGCATGTTCCAAAGCACCTCTCACTCACATGGCTCTCAGATATCTAAATTCTTATTTACCAATGCACAGGATTGATCAGATTCAGATCAGATTCTTCTCACGTGATCAGATTCTTCTCACAGGCATCTGACAGGCACATCGGGAACTCAACTGATTGGGTCCTTCTTATCGAGTTCCCGAGGTGCATATTGAAGATATTGGAAGAACTGTCCACATTTACTTTCGTCAGCCAATAAGATGAGTAGGCCTAACGAACAGCAAAAGTACTAGCCTATGTCAATCTACTATCCTCCATAGTATAAAGTTGACCTATTCTATTGGTCAATTTATCCTTCAGTGTGAGAACGAAATGTTCAAAACTCAAATTAATAGAACCACTCGCATCAATAAAACATTTCAAAAGCAATGAGGCTGATGCAACAGATCATAATGTTTATCTTAAAATGTTCATAAACGATTAGGTTTTTCTTCACATTATAAGTGCAGTCATACACAAACTGCAGTAGGCTATGTGCGAATGTTCCTAAATGCAATCAATTAGCGGGAAACCACCATTCTCAAAAGTGACCACAAATGCTATTATGCATGTAATGCTTTATTATAAAGGTGCATTTTTATGGTAAAAATGATCTTCCTCAAAACCTGAAACTCGCGTGCCGCCTAAGGATGCCAGTTAGGCTCTGGACCGGTTGTAAAGCAGATTAATGTTCTTAGTTATTTGGCCACTTAGTAGTGATATAAACTTTATCAAAAACATACAGGCCTGTGGACTAGGCTACATGAGGTGTGAGACTATGATGTGAATGTGTCGTAAGAAAAAGGCATGTGCTGTTTCTTGCCTTACTTGCCTACACAAGCCGGGCATCACTCACAAATGATAATATATCATTGACAAGTGATAGGCTAATACAGTCATCCATCAGACTACTCTTGATCAACAGCTCTGCCCCCCCCCCGCAGCTACTCGCCCAAGCCTCCCCAGCTTCTCCTTTACCCAAATCCAGATAGCAGATGTTCTGAAAGAGCTGCAAAACCTGGACCCGTACAAATCAGCTGGTCTTGACAATCTGGACCATCTATTTCTGAAACTATCCACCGCCATTGTCACAACCCCTAATACCAGCCTGTTCAACCTCTCTTTCATATTGTCTGCGATCCCCAAGGATTGGAATGCTGCCACAGTCATCCCCTCTTCAAAGGGGAGACACCCTGGACCCAAACTGTTACAGACCTATATCCATCCTGCCCTGCCTATCGAAGGTCTTCGAAAGCCTGGTCAACAAACAGATCACTGACCATCTCGAATCCCACCGTACCTTCTCAGCTGTGCAATCTGGTTTCCGAGCCGGTCACGGGTGCACCTCAGCCACGCTCAAGGTACTAAACGATATCATAACCGCCATCGATAAAAGACCGTACTGTGCAGCCATCTTCATCGACCTGGCCAAGGCTTTCGACTGTGTCAATCACCATATTCTTACCGGCAGACTCAGTAGCCTCGGTTTTCTAATGACAGCCTTGCCTGCTTCACCAACTACTTTGTAGACAGAGTTCAGGTGTCAAATCGGAGGGCATGTTGTCTGTCCTCTGTTGTCTCTATGGGGGGTGCCACAGGGTTCAATTCCTGGCCGACTCTTTCTCTGTATATCAATGATGTTGCTCAGCAAGGGCGATTCCCTGATTCACCTCTATGCAGCAGACAATACCATTCTGTATACTTCTGGCCCTTCCTTGGACACTGTGCTATCTAACCTCCAAACGAGCTTCAATGCCATACAACACTCTTCCGTGGCCTCCAACTGCTCTTAACGCTAGTAAAACCAAACGCATGCTTTTCAACCGTTCACTGCCTGCACCGGCACGCCCGACTAGATTTGCTAAATTGTAATTATTCGCCTACCTGCTCATGCCTTTTGCACAATGTATATAGACTCTTTTTCTCTTTTCTACTGTGTTATTGACTTGTTTATTGTTTACTCCATGTGTAACTCTGTGTTGTCTGTTCACACTGTTATGCTTTATCTTGGCCAGGTCACAGTTGTAAATGAGAACTTGTTCTCAACTAGCCTACCTGGTTAAATAAAGTTGAAATAAATAAAATAAAAATGTAAAAAAATCTTGTCTTAAAATATACTAAATAATACGTGAGAATTTTGTTTTGATTTAGAATGGACTATTATCATGCACCGGTTTCAGAACAGGGAAAAAATACAAGTCATCTATGCACTTAAATAGCGAATGGAGGACTTAATTGTCATGCTAGCCAGGTAGGCTATATTCCTGTTGTAAAGCAAAACAATGTGCCTAATATTAGGAAGTTGAGAAATGTAGTCAGCCTAAAGGCCCATCACTGTTTCCTCACGCAATTCCATAGCCTGTAGAAATGTTGCTCAACATGAGCTCATGGGTTCTAATGAAGTGTTTGATTAGATTTTTATACACATTTGCATTGATGTCAGAGAGGATTAGAGGGACAATAGAGTGCTGAGTACCAGGCAGTTAGCAAGTTTGGTGGGCGAATGATCATCAGCAGCACCAGAGTTTGGAGAAGCCAAATTACCGTGACCACAGTAAAGTTTAGCATGACCGTTGAGTCACAGTAATCTCCTTTTATGCACTCTGGACAGTAATTGGTAGTACCCAACTTGCTAAAGACTATCGGGTCGCAATGGACTGATACTCAGGGCTCCATTGTTCTTCTTAACCACTCCTGACATCAATTCAAATACAATCGATAATCACAGCAAACAGATCTTGCTTCTAAACTCACCCTCACTCTGTGATTGATCAATTTGAAGAAAGAAGTTTAAAGCAGGTTGAAACTAAGTGGAAAACATGGTCGTTGTGGGTGTTGTTTCAACGGCGAACACAATGACAGTGCTTTTCTACGGTGATGATTAATTCAAAACATCCATACGCATATTTGAACTTATGCAAATGCATAGGCCTTTGAGCACTTCAAATCAAAGTTTATTTGTCACGTGCGCCGAATTCAACAGGCGTTGTACATGCTTACATACAGGCTCTAACCAATAGTGCAAAAAGTTATTAGGTGAACAATAGGTAGGTAAAGAAATAAAAAACAGTAAAAAGACAGGCTATATTGTCACGCCTTGGTCTTAGTATTTTGTGTTTTTAGTTAATTAGTTGGTCAGGCCAGGGTGTGACATGGGTTTATGTTATTGTGTTGTCGTATTGTTTTTTTGTAGGCATTGGGATTGTGGTTGATTAGGGGTGTGTTTAGGTTAGGTTTGGCTGCCTGAGGCGGTTCTCAATCAGAGTCAGGTGATTCTTGTTGTCTCTGATGGGGAACCATATTTAGGTAGCCTGGGTTTCACTGTGTATTTCATGGGTGATTGTTCCTGTCTCTGTGTAGTGTTCACCAGATAGGCTGTAATAGGTTTCACGTTCCGTTTTTTTTTTGTATTTATAAGTTATTTCATGTACCGCGATTCATTTCATTAAAAAACATGAGTAACCAACACGCTGCATTTGGTCCCACTCTCTTTGATAAACGAAGAACGCTGTTACAGAATCACCCACCACTCCACACGGACTGAGCAGCGTGTTAACAGGCAGGAGCCACAGGAGAGGCAACAGAAGCAGCTTCAGTGGGAGAGGCTGCACCACTTGGAGAATTGGACATGGGAGGAAGAACTGGACGGAAAAGGACCCTGGGCTCAGCCTGGTGAATATCGCCGCCCAAGGAGGAACTAGAGGCGGCTAAAGCGGAGAGGCGCTGGTATGAGGAGGCAGCACGGCGACGTGGATGGAAGCCCGGGAATCAGCCCCAAAATTTCTTGGGGGGGGTCTTTCAGGGAGTATGGCTACGCCAGGTAGGAAACCTGCGCAAACTCCCTGTGCTTACCGGGGCTAGAGAGACCGGGCAGGCACCGTGTTATGCAGTGGTGCGCACGGTGTCCCCAGTGCGGGTGTAAAACCCGGTGAGGTATATTTCAGCTCCGTGTATCGGCCGGGCTAGATTGAGCGTCGAGCCAAATGCCATGAAGCCGGCTCTACGCATCTGGTCCCCAGTGCGTCTCCTTGCGCCGGCTTACATGGCACCAGCCTTGCGCTCGGTGTCTCCGGTTCGCCTACATAGCCCAGTGCGGCTATTCCACCTCGCTGCACTGGCAGGGTGACCGAGAGTATTCAACCGGGTAAGGTTGGGCAGGCTCGGTGCTCAAGAGCTCCAGTGCGCCTGCACGGTCCGGTCTATCCAGTACCACCTCCACACCCCAGCCCTCCGGTAGCAGCTCCCGCACCAGGCTTCCTGTGCGTGTCTTCGGCCCAATACCACCAGTGCCAGCACCACGCATCAGGCCTACAGTGCGCCTCGCCTCTCCTGCGCTGCCGGGCCTTTCTTCTCTCCTGCGCTGTCGGAGTCTCCCGCCTGTTCAGTGCTTCTAGAGCCTTTCTCATCTCCAGCGCTGCCGGAGCCTCCTGCCTGTTCGGAGCAGCTAGAGCTGCCAGTCTCCATGGAGCAGCTAGAGCTGCCAGTCTCCATGGAGCAGCTAGAGCTGCCAGTCTCCATGGAGCAGCTAGAGCTGCCAGTCTGCATGGAGCAGCTAGAGCTGCCAGTCTGCATGGAGCAGCTAGAGCTGCTAGTCTGCATGGAGCAGCTAGAGCTGCCAGTCTGCATGGAGCTGCCAGTCTGCAAGGAGCTGCCAGTCTGCATGGAGCTGCCAGTCTGCAAGGAGCTGCCAATCTGCATGGAGCTGCCAGTCTGCAAGGATTCAACTGCCTGGCTGGGCTTCCTCTCAGTGCTGGGCTTCCTTTCAGTGCTGGGCTTCCTCTCAGTGCTGGGCTTCCTCTGTTCCAAGCTGCCCCTCTGTCCCGAGCTGCCCCTCTGTCCCAAGCTGCCCCTCTGTCTCGAGCTGCCCTTCTGTCCCGAGCTGCCCTCTGTCCCGAGCTACCCCTCAGTCCAGTGGGGTTCTGGGTGAGACTACTAGGCCATGGTCGGCGGCGAGGGTGGATTATCCCAGGACGCGTAGGGAGGAACTATGACATTAATGGAGTGGGGTCCACGTCCCGAGCCGGGAACCGCCACCACGGACGTAGACGCCCACCCGGACCCTCCCTATGGTTTTGAGGTGCGTCCGGGAGTCCCGCATTTTTAGAGGGGGGGGGGGGGGTTCTGTCTCGGTCTTAGTATTTTGTGTTTTTAGTTAATTAGTTGGTCAGGCCAGGGTGTGACATGGGTTTATGTTATTGTGTTGTCGTATTGTTTTTTTGTAGGCATTGGGATTGTGGTTGATTAGGGGTGTGTTTAGTTTAGGTTTGGCTGCCTGAGGCGGTTCTCCAATCAGAGTCAGGTGATTCTTGTTGTCTCTGATGGGGAAACCATATTTAGGTAGCCTGGGTTTCACTGTGTATTTTTTTTGTAGTGTTCACCAGATAGGCTGTAATAGGTTTTCACGTTCCGTTTGTTTGTTTTTTGTATTTATAAATTATTTCATGTACCGCGATTCATTCATTAAAAAACATGAGTAAACAAATACGCTGCATTTCGTCCTACTCTCTTTCGACAAACGACAGACTTGATTACACACAGGTGGATTGTATTTATCATCATTAGTCATTTAGGTCAACATTGGATCATTCAGAGATCCTCACTGAACTTCTGGAGAGAGTTTGCTGCACTGAAAGTAAAGGGGCTGAATAATTTTGCACGCCCAATTTTTCAGTTTTTGATTTGTTAAAAAAGTTTGAAATATCCAATAAATGTCGTTCCACTTCATGATTGTGTCCCACTTGTTGATTCTTCACAAAAAAATACAGTTTTGTATCTTTATGTTTGAAGCCTGAAATGTGGCAAAAGGTCGCAAAGTTCAAGGGGGCCGAATACTTTCGCAAGGCACTGTACATACAGACACGGTTAGTCAGGCTGATTGAGGTAGTATGTACATGTAGATATGGTTAAAGTGACTATGCATACTGTGGGGCAAAAAAGTATTTAGTCAGCCACAACAATTGTGCAAGTTCTTCCACTTAAAAAGATGAGAGAGACCTGTAATTTTCATCATAGGTACACTTCAACTATGACAGACAAAATGAGAAAAATTGTAGGAATGTAGGATTTTTATGAATTTATTTGCAAATTATGGTGGAAAATAAGTATTTGGTCAATAACAAAAGTTTATCTCAATACTTTGTTATATACCCTTTGTTGGCAATGACAGAGGTCAAATGTCTTCACAAGGTTTTCACATACTGTCGCTGGTATTTTGGCCCATTCCTCCATGCAGATCTCCTCGAGAGCAGTGATGTTTTGGGGCTGTTGCTGGGCAACACGAACTTTCAACTCCCTCCAAAGATTTTCTATGGGGTTGAGATCTGGAGACTGGCTAGGCCACTCCAGGACCTTGAAATGCTTCTTACGAAGCCACTCCTTCGTTGCCCGGCGGTGTTTGGGATCATTTGTCATACTGAAAGACCCAGCCACGTTTCATCTTCAATGCCCTTGCTGATGGAAGGAGGGTTTCACTCCAAAATCTCACGATACATGGCCCCATTCATTCTTTCCATTACACGGATCAGTCATCCTGGTCCCTTTGCAGAAAAACAGCCCCAACGCATGATGTTTCCACCCCCATGCTTCACAGTAGGTATGGTGTTCTTTGGATGCAACTCAGCATTCTTTGTCCTCCAAACACGATGAGTTGAGTTTTTACCAAAAAGTTATATTTTGGTTTGATCTGACCATATGACATTCTCCCAATCTTCTTCTGGATCATCCAAATGCTCTCTAGCAAACTTCAGACGGGCCTGGACATGTACTGGCTTAAGCAGGGGGACACGTCAGGCACTGCAGGATTTGAGTCCCTGGCGGCGTAGTGTGTTACTGATGGTAGGCTTTGTTACTTTGGTCCCAGCTCTCTGCAGGTCATTCACTAGGTCCCCCCATGTGGTTCTGGGATTTTTGCTCACCGTTCTTGTGATCATTTTGACCCCATGGGGTGAGATCTTGCATGGAGCCCCAGATTGAGGGAGATTATCAGTGGTCTTGTATGTCTTCCATTTCCTAATAATTGCTCCCACAGTTGATTTTTTCAAACCAAGCTGCTTATCTATTGCAGGTTCAGTCTTCCCAGCCTGGTGCAGGTCTAGAATTTTGTTTCTGGTGTCCTTTGACAGCTCTTTGGTCTTGGCCATAGTGGAGTTTGGAGTGTGACTGTTTGAGGTTGTGGACAGGTGTCTTTTATACTGATAACAATTCAAACAGGTGCCATTAAAACAGGTAACGAGTGGAGGACAGAGGAGCCTCTTAAAGAAGAAGTTATAGGTCTGTGAGAGTCAGAAATCTTGCTTGTATGTAGGTGACCAAATACTTATTTTCCACCATAATTTGTAAATAAATTCATAAAAAATCCTACAATGTGGTTTTCTGGATTTCTTTATCATTTTGTCTGTCATAGTTGAAGTGTACCTAGGAGAGAATTACAGGCCTCTCTCATCTTTTTAAGTGGGAGAACGTGCACAATTGGTGGCTGAATAAATACTTTTTTGCCCCACTGTATATGATGAACAGAGAGTAGCAATAGCGTAAAAGAGGGGGTTGGCGGGTGGTGGGTGGGACACAATGCAGATAGCCTGGTTAGCCAATGTGTGGGAGCACTGGTTGGTCATTGAGGTAGTATGCCGAGCTATTGCCGTACCAGGCAGTGATTGCATCCAGTCAGGATGTTGATGTTGCAGCTGTAGAACCTTTTGAGGATCTGAGGACCCATGCCAAATATTTTTAGTTTCCCGAGGGAATAGGCTTTGTCGTGCCCTCTTCACAACTGTCTTGGTGTTTGGACCATTCTAGTTTGTTGTTGATGTGGACACCAAGGAACTTGAAGCTCTCAACCTGCTCCACTACAGCCCTGTTGATGAGAATGGGGGCATTCTCGGGCCCCTCCGTTTTCCTGTAGTCCACAATCATCTCCCTAGTCTTGGTTACGTTGAGGGATAGGTTGTTATTCTGGCACCACCCGGCCAGGTCTCTGACCTGCTCCCTATATAAGATTTCTCGTCGTTATCGGTGATCAGGCCTACCATTGTTGTGTCATCTGCAAACTTAATGATGGTGTTGGAGTCGTGCCTGGCCATGCAGTCGTGGGTGAACAGGGAGTACAGGAGGGGACTGAGCATGCACCCCTGGGGAGCTCCAGTGTTGAGGATCAGCGTGGCAGATGTGTTGCTACCTACCCTCACCACCCGGGGGCCTGTCAGGAAGTCCAGGATCCAGTTGCAGAGGGAGGTGTTTAGTCCCAGGGTCCTTAGCTTAGGGGACGAGCTTTGAAGGATATCTTATATTCTTGGCATGAGTAGCAGGAAGTTGAAATTGGGCGTGCTATTTATCCAAAAGTGAAAATTCTGCCCCCTAGCTTTAAGAGGTTATGGGAAATCATCAAAGCACTCTAGGCGGAGTGGGAGTTCGACCAGTGGATACCTCTTTGAAGTGGCCATGGCAGCCGCCATTCACTAGCCCTCAGTGATTCACAGACCGTTGTCCTACAAGAGAGGATGAAACTATTAGCATTGTAGGAAATTGAGCGTGAGATTGAGGAGGAAACGACAGGCTGACGAGATGAAGTCACCAATTGATGTGCAGGCCCCGTAGAGCTCTACAGGAACGGGAATTCATTGCCAAGGACCTGGCACGGCAGCGACGGCACCGTCAAGCCAGAAGGATTTGGAGGAGAAGGACGGATGGTCTCACCTTCCTGGAGAGGAACGAACAGGAACCAACCTGACCACCCCCTCCACATGGACCTGACCTGTCTGCCTTTCTTTCCCAATCTGCCCTCTTGTACAGCATGGCACACAAATCAAATCAAATCAAATTTATTTATATAGCCCTTCGTACATCAGCTGATATCTCAAAGTGCTGTACAGAATCCAGGCTAAAAACCCCAAACAGCAAGCAATGCAGGTGTAGAAGCACGGTGGCTAGGAAAAACTCCCTAGAAAGGCCAAAACCTAGGAAGAAACCTAGAGAGGAACCAGGCTATGTGGGGTAGCCAGTCCCTCTTCTGGCTGTGCCGGGTGGAGATTATAACAGAACATGGACAAGATGTTCAAATGTTCATAAATGACCAGCATGGTCCAATAATAATAAGGCAGAACAGTTGAAACTGGAGCAGCAGCACGGCCAGGTGGACTGGGGACAGCAAGGAGTCATCATGTCAGGTAGTCCTGAGGCATGGTCCTAGGGCTCAGGTCCTCCGATAGAGAGAAAGAGAGAATTAGAGAGAGCACACTTAAATTCACACAGGACATTCGAATAGGACAGGAGAAGTACTCCAGATATAACAAACTGGACCCTAGCCCCGACACATAAACTACTGCAGCATAAATACTGGAGGCTGAGACAGGAGGGGTCAGGAGACACTGTGGCCCCATCCGTGACAACCCCGGACAGGGCCAAACAGGAAGGATATAACCCATAGATTTCATGACTAGATGCTTAAAAGACGAAACATAATTTTTGTTGTAAATTGAAATTTGCTATCGTAAATGTTAGCAACACCTCCGCCTTTGCGGGATGGACGGGGGATATTGTCACTAGTGTAGCCAGGAGGTGAGGCCTCATTTAACACAGTAAATTCATCAGGCTTAAGCCATGTTTCAGTCAGGCCAATCACATCAAGATTATGATCAGTGATTAGTTCATTGACTATAATTGCCTTTGAAAAGGGATCTAACATTAAGTAGCCCTATTTTGAGACAGGTATCATGATCTCTTTCAATAATGACAGGAATGGAGGAGTCTTTATCCCTAGTGAGATTGCTAAGGCGAACACCGCCATGTTTAGTTTTGCCCAACCTAGGTCGAGGCACAGACACGGTCCCTGGAGGCTCCGGGGTCAGCAGCCAACACGAAGCACCCGGAGATAGGCCGCTCCGCCAACGCCTTCTATGCCAGTGACACAAGTTAGCATTCCTCCATCTGGACAAAGCATCACTCCTTTTCGCTTTCCGCCAATTACCAACCACGGCAAATCGTTCCTTTCGTCCAGGGCCAGGCCAGTCCTCAAACATCAGGTCGGAGGGATCTCACCCATTCCCGGCTGCTGCCACAAATGGAGGGTCTGGGGACAGTAGGGGACCGCAAAATGATGCCACAGTGGGCTCATCAGAAGTCCCGGGTTTATCCTTCACGCAACCAGAAGAGGGAGCCAACATAATGAAACTTCTAGTGGCCTCAGCCAATGGAATTCCCAGACCCAAACTGCCATAATTTGAAAGCGGAAAGAGAGTGAATTTGTCCTTTTGGAAATGACATTGAGAGCACCTGCCCGGTAAGTGTTCTACAGAAACAATATCCTCATCTACGAGGATTGCCTCTTCCTAACCTGGCCAGAGTAGCGCCACTCTATCCTGATTGGGTCAGACCACCCACATCTCGTCACCCTGACTGAGCCTATACGAGCTGGACCAAAAGGAGGGCCCATTGCTGTCCATACATCCTTGGGTTAGGCTGTGCAAGGTCCATCCCATCTACTTCTCTCCACTCAAGCTGTACAGTCCCAGCAAGTCCTCTTCACCAGAAGCAATCCAGATCCATTCCCCTGTGCAGCCACTGACCTCCTTCGTAATGTTGAGATGCTCTGGAAGATGGACACCTTCTCCAACCGAAAGCTACAGGAGGTCACCGCTCGAAACATGACTCCTATGCATTAGATCTCCTGGAGAAGAGCACCACCACCACTGAAATGGATGGCGTACGCAGGTATGCGACCCCAATGCTACGGGTACCAAAAATCCTCCTATGTCAACCACGACACGGGCTGTACTCCCACTACTGCGTGGAACGGAGCAACGCCTGGTGAAGAATCTGAGCTTGCAGAAGTTCATAACCGAGAGATTATAACCTTGTTAAGGCAGGCTACATCACTGAAGTGACAGCTCATGAAGAGGGAAACACACTCCGTGATTCCTGAAATCTCCTCACCATGTTATCCAGCAACATGGTGGGAAGTATAGACTTGTCTTCAACTGTTCATTCAAGCTGCTGGTCAATGCCTGAATGACTGTCTACTCCCGGACCAACCTTAGGTCCTTCCTTGCTCGGTGTCCTTCTCCGGTTCTTGCAGCACTCTACAGCAATCAGTGGAGACATCAAGCCATGTTTCATCAGATTTGTTTACTGCCTTCCGACACCACACTGCTCCGGTTCATATGGCGAGATATGGAACGAGACGCATGGAAACCCACCATCTATGAATGGCAAGTACTCCCATTTGGCAACACCTGCAGTCCTTGTTGTGCCGTATACGCTCTGCAGAGACATGCACGGAGCACCCAGACAGTGACCCAGAGGTATAGGATTCAGTGTAAAATGCCTTCTATTTGGATAACTGCTTACAGAGCATCCCATCCACGGCTGAGCGAAAGCACTCCTTGATAAAGTACGGAATCTCCTGTCCAAAGGGGAATTTGAGGTCCGACAGTGGGCTAGTAACAGAGCAGAGGTTATCCAGCACCACCCGCCACAAGCTAGGTCCAGTAGCAGTGAACTATGGCTATCGCAGTCTGGCACTAACCCACAAGAGCCCACTCTAGGACTGAGATGGAGCTGCATACCGGATACCCTGGGGTACAAGCACCGCTCAGCCATGAGTGCAGAAACCCACACTCTGGAACTGCATGTGTTCTGTGATGCTTCAGAGCGAGCTTATGGGGCGGTTTCCTATCTAAGAGTGGAGGATAAGGCAGGCCACACCCCATGTCTCCTTTGTCATGGCCAGGTCCAGGGTCGCACCCAAGAAGCAGTTGTCAATGCCTAGGCTAGAACTCAGTGCTGCCTTTTCCGGAGCCCAGTTGGCCTCTACCTTGCGAGCCGAGCTCACCTTGCCAATCCAAAGGGTCATCTACTGGAGGGATTCGACCCACTGTATTGACCTGGCTCAAGTCGGAGTCCTGGAGGTATAAGGTGTTCGGCTGGAATTTGCATTGCGGAAATCCAAGACCTAACCGAAGTACAGGACTGGAGGTATGGTGATAGCATAAACAATCCTGCTGATGACGTTACCGCGGTAAAACCCTTAAGGAACTGGACAACCCCATCGCTGGTGCTTGGGACCACCATTCTTGTCCCAACAGAGAACGAGTGGCCGACAGCCCCCAGGCGTGCGGCCCCTCCCCGCAACCAACTGAAGCTCATGAGTTAAGGAAGTCTGCCCAATGCTACAGCATCTCTACGGAACCAACAACAGCTCTCCCTGACCTAGCCCAATCCCAAACACTGCCGGATCTGATCGCCTCCACAAACCAGACCTCAGATGGGTGGCTTCGATACCCACCTCTCCCTCGTGGCAGACACACTACTCCTCCAGCAAGCTCAAGCAGTTAGCTTCCATGAGGGTTAAAGCTCTGAAAGTCGGTAGGGAAGTTGCTAAGAACAGTCGTCTTTCTCTCTCGCCCCAGAATATGATCCAATCATTGGAATGATCAGAGTCGGAGGGAGGCTGCGCCAAGCAGAGGTTTTGGCCCCAGATGCTATCCTCCCAATTATCCTTGACTCCAGACACCCTCTTACCAGGCTCCTCATCAAGAGGTATGATGTGAGACTTCTCCACCCAGGGCCAGAGAGGGTCTATGGGGAGATGAGGCAGAAGTACTGGATAATTGGAGGATGACGAGCCATTCGTAAGCACCAATACGCCTGTAGAAAGTCAGAGATGGCGGGCCGGAGCCACGGTGACCAAAATGGCAGATTTAGCACCTGCTCGCTTGCGCCTCCTTAACCACCCTTCTGGTCAACAGGAGTAGATTGCTTTGGCCCCTTAATGATCAAGCTAGGTCGTTGTGGAAAAGCGCTGGGGCATCTTGTATTCAAGTGTTTGACAACCTGATGTGTCCACCTGGACCTACTGGAGAGTTTGGATACTGAGGCCTTCCTCATGGCCCTACGGTGGTTTATCTCTCGTCGGGGAAACCCTACGAGATCCTGGCTGACAGAGGTACGGACTTCAAGGCAGGGAGACGCCAGGTTGGAGGAAGTCTTCAAGCCATGGAACCCAGCCTCCAGGATCAGCTGATGGACCAACAAATCTCATTCAAATTTAACCTCCAGGAGCTCCTCCTTTGGAGGAACATGGGAGCAAGAGATCAAATCTGTAAAGTCGGCCTTACGAGTCGACTAGGGGACCAAGCTGTCACTGAAACTGTCTTGAGGACCGTCCTGATAGAGGTGGAAGGGATTCTAAACTCCAAACCCTTGGGATATGTCTCTGCAGACATCGCTGACCCCGATCCGGTTACACAGAATATGCTCTTGATGGGACGCCGAGATGCTTCACTTCCTCAGACGCCACAGGCGACACCTTAGCTGACCATTTTTGGGCCCGATTAATTTGGATTACCTACCAAGTCTACAGCAAAGAGGGAAATGGCGGAGAGAAATGGCCAGCCTGAAACTGGCCAAGTATTAATGATGGTGGACCCTCAGCTGCCTCGAGCCTCCTGGCCGGTGGGCCGTATAACTAAGACCACATGCCTGGGACCGATGGTCGTGTTAGATCAGTGGAGATACAGGTGAAGAACCGGACATACAGTGCCTTACAAAGTATTCGGCCCCCTTGAACTTTGCGACCTTTTGCCACATTTCAGGCTTCAAACATAAATATATAAAACTGTATTTTTTTGTGAAGAATCAACAACAAGTGGGACACAATCATGAAGTTAAATGACATTTATTCAATATTTCAAACTTTTTAACAAATCAAAAACTGGAAGAATTGAGCGTGCAAAATTATTCAGCCCCTTTACTTTCAGTGCAGCAAACTCTCTCCAGAAGTTCAGTGAGGATCTCTGAATGATCCAATGTTGACTAAATGACTAATGATGATAAATACAATCCACCTTTGTGTAATCAAGTCTCCGTATAAATGCACCTGCACTGTGATAGTCTCGGAGGTCCGTTAAAAAGCGCAGAGAGCATCATGAAGGAACAAGGAACACACCAGGCAGGTCCGAGATACTGTTGTGAAGAAGTTTAAAGCCGGATTTGGATACAATTTTTCCCAAGCTTTAAACATCCCAGGAGCACTGTGCAAGCGATAATATTGAAATGGAAGGAGCATCAGACCACTGCAATTCTACCAAGACCAGGCCGTCCCCTCTAAACTTTCCGCTCCATGCAGGAGAAGACTGATCAGAGATGGAGCCTAAGAGGCCCATGATCACTGGAAGAACTGCAGAGATCTACAGCTGAGGTGGGAGACTCTGTCCATAGGACAACAATCAGTCGTATATTGCACAAATCTGGCCTTTATGGAAGAGTGGCAAGAAGAAAGCCATTTCTTAAAGATATCCATAAAATGTGTCGTTTAAAGTTTGCCACAAGCCACCTGGGAGACACACCAAACATGGAAGAAGGTGCTCGGGTCAGATGAAAACCAAAATTGAACTTTTTGGCAACAATGCAAAATGTTATGTTTGGCGTCAAAGCAACACAGTTCATCACCCTGAACACACCATACCCACTGTCAAACATGGTGGCAGCATCATGGTTTGGGCCTGCTTTTCTTCAGCAGGGACAGGGAAGATGGTTCAAATTGATGGGAAGATGGATGGAGCCAAATACAGGACCATTCTGGAAGAAAACCTGATGGAGTCTGCAAAAGACCTGAGACTGGGACGGAGATTTGTCTTCCAACAAGACAATGATCCAAAACATAGCAAAATCTACAATGGAATGGTTCAGAAATAAACATATCCAGGTGTTAGAATGGCCAAGTCAAAGTCCAGACCTGAATCCAATCGAGAATCTGTGAAAAGAACTGAAAACTGCTGTCTACAAATGCTCTCCATCCAACCTCACTGAGCTCGAGCTGTTTTGCAAGGAGGAATGGGAAAAATGTCAGTCTCTCAATGTACAAAACTGATAGAGACATACCCCAAGTGACTTACAGCTGTAATCGCAGCAAAAGGTGGCGCTACAAAGTATTAACTTAAGGGGCTGAATAATTTTGCACGCCCAATTTCTTTCAGTTTTTGATTTATTAAAAACGTTTGAAATATCCAATAAATGTCGCTCCACTTCATTATTGTGTCCCACTTGTTGTTGATTCTTCACAAAAAATACAGTTTTATATCTTTATGTTTGAAGCCTGAAATGTGGCAAAAGGTCGCAAAGTTCAAGGGGGCCGAATACTTTCGCAAGGCACTGTATATCCGGCCAGTTGCCCGACTAATTCCTCTCCCTGAGATGGCAGAGGACGGGGTGCAATGAGCCTTTTTTGTGGAGTGTGGAATTTAACACATTTCCAGGTGGCTGTAGAAAAGGCCCATTGAGTTGGTGGAATAATCATTTAATTCATTTGCCATTTACTCAGCTGGGCCAGGGGCGCTTTAATTAGGTCAGGTGGAAATGTCCGGACAGATCTCAACTCCATAAAAGGAGGAAATTGCCTTCACCTGATCTCGCTGCTTTCTCTTCCCTTAACTCGTCTGATCCAGAAGTTCTGTGCATCCATGAATCCACACTACTCAGTAAACATATCACTTTATGGTTAAAAAGGAATTTTAACGAGTTTTATTAATTAATCACAATTTCATTGTGAGAGACAATAATTTCACAATTTTAATAATATGCAGTTTTTAATAAAAACAATTGCATAACCTATAATGAAATAACTGACATGAGCCAAGCATGTTAACCTGTAGAATGTAATAGGTTATAAGACCTCTATGATTAATTTCATTTGGTCAGTTCTACCACTATTGCTAATTTTAACCTTCTCTAGTTGCGCCGTGATTGGCTCAGTGTTCCTTCACTCATGGGGACAATACGTCATTGCAGAATCTACAGGCAAACTAGGCAGTCAAGCCTCCTTGGGTGCTGCCATAGAATTACATTAGAAGTGCCCATCCAAGAAGGCTCGAGGCATTGGTCACAGATAAAATTATGTCAAATCGTTGTATCTCCCATAGCTTTAATTGGACTGATCATGTCAACATCGTACTTTCAAAATCTTAGATAGCAAGCTAGACAAGCAGTCATCATTACCAATCACATCGACAATCTACTGGCAAATCCTTTTCAATCCTTGTCATATGAATACAAATGATAGATAAAATGTATCGGTGCTCATTGGCCATTGGACATAAACATTACACAACAAGTTGTAAATTGACAACAATGAGTGGTTTGGAAGGAATCAGTGACTAACTGCAAGCATTACAAAGTAATCACTATTTTGCTTGCCCTGCCTGCTATTCGATGGAGAGGGTGTGTGGTCCAAGTCTGGATTTAAGGGCTTCTTGTCCAAGCTTAAAAGGATAAACATTCACACGCAACACCATGGGCCAAAAAAGGTTGAATACATTGTCCATACTGTCAATCCATCATGACTTCTGTTGCATTCAAAACAACTGGAACTCGGAACTGGGAAATCTCCGACTTCAGTGAGTTCAAGACAACTGGAAAAAAATTTGCTCCGACTGAGAAAATATGTTTTGAACGGTCATCTAACTCGGAATTCCAAGTCGGAAACTCAGGCCTCTTTCTAGCGCTCCGACTTGAAGGTCACTGACGTCAGAGTTCCCAGTTGTCTTGAAAGCACCATAAATCCAGACAATGACAGACTTTTATGACAAAGTTTCATGACAAAATTTGCCCACAGGAAGGACCGCTGTGCCACCTTCCTGTTCAAGTGAGTACAGCACAACAAGGTGAGTCCAGTCAAAACTGTTCGCTGCTCTGGCCCCCAATGGTGGAACAAACTCCCTCACGACGCCAGGACAGCGGAGTCAATCACCACCTTCCGGAGACACCTGAAACCCCACCTCTTTAAGGAATACCTAGGATAGGATAAAGTAATCCTTCTCACCCCCCCTTAAATGATTTAGATGCACTATTGTAAAGTGGCTGATCCACTGGATATCATAAGGTGAATTCACCAATTTGTAAGTCGCTCTGGATAAGAGCGTCTGCCAAATGACTTAAATGTAAATGTAAATGTAA
>NW_027012722.1:0-18477 GCF_036934945.1 Oncorhynchus masou masou
CGTGGCGGATGTGTTCTTACTCTACCCTTACCACCTGGGGGTGGCTCGTCAGGAAGTCCAGGATCCAGTTGCAGAGTGAGGTGTTTAGTCCCAGGGTCCTTAGCTTATTGAGAAGCTTAGAGGGCACTATGGTGTTGAATGCCAAGCTGTAGTCAATGAATGGAATTCTCACATAGGTGTTACTTTTGTCCAGGTGGGAAAGGGCAGTGTGGAGTGCAATAGAGATTGCATTATCTGTGAATCTGTTGGGGTGGTATGCAAATTGGAGTGGGTCTAGGGTTTCTGGGATGATGGTGATGATGTGAGCCATGACCAGCCTTTCAAAGCAATTCATGGCTACAGACATGAGTGCTACGGGTCGGTAGTCATTTAGGCAGGTTACCTTAGTGTTCTTGGGTACAGGCACTATGGTGGTCTGCTTAAAACATGTTGGTATTACAGACTCGGACAGGGAGAGGTTGAATATGTCAGTGAAGACACTTGCCAGTTGGTCAGCGCATGCTCGGAGTAGAAATCCTGGTTATCATTCTGGCCCTGCGGCCTTAAAGCTCTTACTCACATCGGTTGCGGAGAGTGTGATCACACTGTTTTCCGGAACATCTGGTGCTCTCATGCATGTTTCACTGCCATTTGCCTCAAAGTGAGCATAGTTTAGCTCCTCTGGTAGGCTTGTGTCACTGGGCAGCTCTTGGCTGTGCTTTCCTTTGTATGCTGTAATAGTTTGCAAGCCCTGCCACATCCGACGAGCGTCAGAGCGTCAGAGTGTAGTACGATCAGAGTGTAGTATGATTCGATCTTAGTCCTGTATTGATGTTTTTCCTGTTTGATGTGTTTTGCTTATCTAAAGTTATTGAGTTTTTACAAGTTATGATTATATAATATTTAATAATATTTTCCTACAAGTTTTGTAGGAAAACCCTCAAACGGATCACTAATACCTTTGACCTTACACAGCTAGTTAAAGGGCCAACCAGGGTGACTTGTTGCTCTAAAACACAGATTGATTTGGTGTTCAGTAATAAACCAGAGAGAGTGACTAAACCATTCAATATGGTTACTGGGCTATCTGATCATAATCTGATACTTATAGCCAGAAAGCTGTCTAAGAGCAGGTTTAACCTCTCTACCATTAGAAAGCCGGATCAACTAAGAACACCTAAGAGTGAATTAAACTATTTTGAAAACGCAATTAAGGGAAGTAACTAGAATGATCTCTTGTCCTATACAGACGTGGAAGCTGATAGTCAGGTTTTTCTATCCACAATCCAGACGACAATAAATGGTTTCCTAAAGAAAAGAAAATCCAAACCTGGCCAAAAGAGCCCTCTTCCTTGGCTAAATGGAGAAATCTGGAAATGGATGAAAGAATGAGATTATGCTCTAAAAATAGCCTTAAGATCCAAATTAGAGCATGACAGACGAAAGTTTACCATGTTGAGAAATAAGGTGATGAAAGAAATCAGACAGGCCAAGGCAAACGTTTTTATTAACATAATTGGTGAAGCAAAGGGAAATTCTAAATTGATCTGGGAGAATCTAAAAACGTTAACAGGGAAAGACCATAGTAACACTGCAAAAAGACTAGAAATCATGGTGAATAACAATCTGACACAGGATGCAGTCGAAATAGTAATAGCCTTCAATTCCTACATTATTGACTCTGTCAGGGTACTGACACAGAACTCCTCCACTGGTTTCTTGGGCTCAGTGCTAGTGAATGACACTCAACCGGTCTTCATCATAAGGGAGGTTTCTGAGTCAAAGGTGAACAAGGTGATTAGCTCACTAAAGAACTCTAAAGCCAAAGATGTGTTTGGGCTGGACTCTACCTTTCTTAAAAACTACAAAGAGTCACTCATTGGCCCCATTACTAAGGTCACCAACACATCTATTGGTCTCAGGGTGTTTCCAAGGGTATGGAAGTCGGCCATAATAACGGCCATCTTTAAATTGGGCGACCCTGCTGACGTGAGTAACTACAGGCCCATTAGTATACTACCTGTGGTGTCAAAGGTTGTTGAAGAGTGCAGTGGTGAACAACTGATTGCCCACCCCAACAACAGGGGGCGATGTTGGGGCTGTGTTTCTGGACCCTAAGGGAAGGCTTTTGATAGTGTTAACCATGAGACTTCATCACAACATTGTCCAAGTTGGACTTTTCCCGATGCCTTGAGATGGATGTAATCATACCTTGAAGGCAGATCTCAGTGTGTCAGAGGAGCAATGAGCTATTGCCCACTCTTAGCTATGATGTGGGAATGCCCCAAGGGTCAATACTGGGCCCCTCCTGTTCAGCCTGTACATTAATGATCTGCCTTCTGTCTGTAGTGGGTCTGAAGTTCAAATGTATGCAGATGATACAGTGATATATGTGCATGCAAAGAGCAAACAACAAGTTGCACAAGAACTCCAGGTTACAAAGATTTTTTTCTGTAAACAACTCTTGATTTATCTGTGTTGTGCTGAAATTTTGCAAGTTATGAATAATTTATAATAACGCCATGCTGCTCTGTTTTTACACAAAAATACCCCATAATGACAAGAGTATTAAAATGAAATACAGAAATGTGTAATTTCCATACAGTACTAGTCAAAAAGTTGACACACTTTCATTCCAGGTTTTTCTTTATTTGTACTATTTTCTACGCTAGGAACATAGTGAAGACATCAAAACTATGAAATAACACACAGGAATCATGTAGTAACCAAGATATCAAAGTAACCACCCTTTGCATTGATGACAGTTTTGTACACTCTTGGCATTTTCTCAACCAGCTTTATGAGGTAGTCACCTGAATGCATTTCAATTAACAGGTGTGCCTTGTTAAAAGTGGAATTTCTTCTTTCCTTCCTAATGCGTTTGAGCCAATCAGTTGGGTTGTGACAAGGTAGGGAGTGGTATACAGAAGACATTTAGAAAAAGAAACCATATTATTGAAGAACAGCTCAATTAAGCAAAGAGAATTACAGTCCAACACGAATAAACCGGTGCCCCGCACATTGACCCTGTACTGGTATCCCTTATGTATCTTCGCTATTATTATTTTACTGCTACTCTTTAATTGTTGTTACTTTTATTTCTTATTCATATTTTTTTGGTCTTTTATTATTTATATATTTTTATTTATATATTTTTTTAACTGCATTGTTGGTTAGGGTTTATAAGTTTTGCATGTGACAAATCAAATTTGCATGTGAAGCAGTCAGTCAATACAGATAACATTTGAATGTTTCTTCAGTGCAGTCACAAAACTATCAAGCGCTATGATAAAACTGGATCTCATGAGGACAGCCACAGGAAATGAAGACTCCAGAGTTACCTCTGCTGCAGAGGTTATGTTCATTGGAGTTAACTGCACTCAGATTGCAGCCCAAACAAATGCTTCACAGAGTTCAAGTAAACAGACACATATCATCATCAACTGTTCAGAGGAGACTGTGTGAACTAGGCCTTCATGGTCGAATTGCTGTAAAGAAACCACTACTAAAGCACACCATAATAAGAAGAGACGTGCTTTGGCCAAGAAAAACAAGCAATGGACATTAGACTGGTGAAATTTTCCTTGGTCTGATGAGTCCAAAATTGTGATTTTGGTTCCAACTGGCATGTCTTTGTGAGACGAGTAGGTGAACGGATGATCTCTGCATATGTGGTTCCCACTGGGAAGCATGGATGAGGAGGTGTAATGGTGCTTTGCTGGGGTTACACTGGGATTTATTTAGAATTCAAGTACACTTAACCAAGATGGCTACCACAGCGATATACCATCCCATCCGGTTTGCACTTCGTGGGACTATAACTTGTTTTTCAACAGGACCCAAAACACACCTCCAGGCTGTGAAAGGGCTATTTGACCAATATTGCTTTTTTATTTCATCTTTATTTAACTAGGCAAGTCAGTTAAGAACAAATTCTTATTTTCAATGACGGCCTCGGAACAGTGGGTTAATAACTGCCTTGTTCAGGGGCAGAAGACAGATTTGTACCTTGTCAGCTCGGGATTTGATCGTGCAACCTTTCGGTTACTAGTCCAACGCTCTAACCACTAGGCTACCTGCCGCCCCCCATTGTGCTGGTGCTGCATCAGATGACCTAAAATAAAGGTAATATAAAAAATATACAGTGAGTGCAATGAGGTAAGATAAGGGATTTAAGGCAATAAATAGGCAATGGTAGCGAAGTAATTACAATATAGCAATTAAACACAGGAATGGTAGATGTGCAGAAAATTAATATGCAAGTAGAGATACTGGGGTGCAAAGGAGCAAGATAAATAAATAATTACAGTATGGGGATGAGGTAGTTGGATGGGCTGTTTACAGATGGACTATGTACATGTGCAGGGATCTGTGAGCTGCTCTGGCAGCTGGGGCTTAAAGCTAGTGAGGGAGATATGAGTCTCCAGCTTCAGTGATTTTTGCATTTCATTCCAGTCATTGGCAGCAGAGAACTGGAAGGAAAGGTGGCCAAAGGAGGAATTGGCTTTGGGGGTGACCAGTGAGAAAAACCTGCTGGAGCGTGCTATGAGTGGGTGCTACTATGGTGACCAGTGAGCTGAGATAGGGCAGGGCTTTACCTAGCAGAGACTTATAGATGACCTGGAGCCAGTCAAAAGCCTTGGCCAAGTCGATGAATACTGACAGTTATGATATCATTTAGGACCTTGAGCGTGGCTGAGGTGTACCCATGACCAGCTCTGAAACCAGATTGCATAGCGGAGAAGGTACGTGGGGTTCTAAATTGTCGGTAATCTGTTTGTTAACTTGGCTTTCGAAGACCTTAGAAAGGCAGGGTAGGATAGATATAGGTCTGACTAATGTAAGATATGTAAACATTAATTAAGTGGCATCATTTAAAGTGGCATTGTTTAAAGTGACTTGTGATCCATTTATTAAAGTATTGAGTGATTGGGTCTCAATGTAGAAAGCAGCCTCTCTGAGTTAGTCATTGCTGTTTAGCAGTCTGATGGCCTTGAGATAGAAGCTGCTTTTCAGTCTCTCGGTCCCAGCTTTGATGCATCTGTACTGACCTCGCCTTTCGATAGTAGCAGTGTGAACAGGCCGTGGCTTGGGTGGTTGTTGTCCTTGATGATCTTTTTGTCCTTACTGTGACATAAGGTGCTGTAGGTGTCATGGTGGGCAGGTAGTTTGCCACTGGTGATGCGTTGATAGACCGCACTACCCTCTGGAGAGCCTTGCGGTTGAGGGCAAGTTGCCTGTGATACAGCCCGACAGGATGTTCTCGATTGTTTGTAAGGGTTTTGGGTGACAAGACAAATTTCTTCAACCTCTTGTTGTTGAAGATGAGCTGTTGCGCCTTCTTCACCGCTCTGTCTGTGTGGGTGGACCATTTCAGTTTTTCTGTGATGTGTACGCTGAGGAACTTAAAACTTTCCACCTTCGCCAATGCTGTCCCTTCAATGTGGATGGGGGTTCTCCCTCTGCTGTTTCCTGAAGTCCACGATCATCTCATTTGTTTTGTTGTTGTTGTTGAGTGAGGGTTGTTTTCCTGACACCACACTCCGAGTGTCCTCGCTCCTTCCTGTAGGCTGTCTCATCGTTGATGGTAATCAAGCCCACTACTGTTGTGTCATCTGAAAACCTGATAATTGAGTTGGAGGCGTGCATGGCCATGGGGATGTTGTTTCCTACCTTCACCACCTGGGGGCGGCCCGTCAGAAAGTCCAGGACCCAATTGCACAGGGTGGGGTTGAGACCTAGGGCCTACAGCTTGATGATGAGCTTGGAGGGTACTATGGCGTTGAATGCTGAGCTGTAGTCAATGAACAGCATTCTTACATAGGTATTCCTTTTGTCCAGATGGGATAGGGTAGTGTGCAGTGTGATGGCGATTGCATCGTCTGTGGACCTTTTGGAGAGGTATGCAAACTGAAGTGGGTCTATGCTGGCCGATAAGGTGGAGGTGATATGATCCTTGACTCGTCTCTCAAAGCACTTCATGATGACAGAAGTGAGTATTCATTTAGCTCAGTTATCTTTGCCTTCTTGGGTACAGGAACAATGGTGGCCATCTTGAAGCATGTGAGGACAGCAGACTGGGATAGGGAGCAATTGAATATGTCTGTAAACACACCAGCCAGCTGGTCTGCACATGCTCTGAGGATGCGGTTAGGCAAGCCGTCTGGACCAACAGCCCAGAGGGTTAACACCTTTATGTTTTACTCACATCAGCCACGGAGAAGGGGGGGTACAGTCCTTGTCAGAGGGCCGCATTGGTGGCACTGTATTATCCTCAAAGCGGGCAAAGAAGGTGTTTAGTTTGTCTGGAAGCGTGATGTCGGTGTTCGTGATGTGGCTGGTTTTCTTTGTGTAGTCCATGATTTCCTGTAGACCTTTGCCACATACGTCTTGTGGCTGAGCCGTTGAATTGCGACTCCACTTTGTCCCTGTACCGCATTCCGCTTGTTTGATTGCCTTGCGGAGGGAATAACTACACTGTTTATTCAGCCATATTCCCAGACCTCTTTCCATGGTTAAATGTGGTGGTTCAGGCTTTTCAGTTTTTGCCGAATGCCGCCATCCATCCACGGTTTCTTGTTAGGGTATGTTTTAATAGTCACATTGGGTACAACATCTCCAATTCACTTCTTTATAATCTCACTCACCGAGTCAGTGTATAGATCGTTGTTGTTATCTGAGGCTGACCGGAACATATCCCAGTCTGCGTGATCAAAACAATTTTGAAGCGTGGATTCCGATTGGTCAGACCAGCGTTGAATGGTTGTAGTCACTGGTACATCCTGTTTGAATTTCTTCCTATAAGACAGTACGAGCAAAATGGCATCGTGGTCGGATTAGCTGAAGGGCGGGGGGGGACTTTGTATGCATCACGGTAGGCAGAGTAGAAGTGATCGAGTATATTACCTCCCAAGAGATTTGGGAGGTAATATTCTTTGGGAGGTAATATGGCCGGCATTTGATTGTAAAGAATTCTAGGTTGGGTGAGCAGAAGGACTTGAGTTCCTGTATGTTGATCATGAAGCATACACCCCTGCCCTTCCTCCTCCCAGAAAGGTGTTTATCTCTGTAGGCGCGATGCATGGAGAAGCCCGGTGGCTGAACCGATTCTGACAACATGTCCACGAGAGCCATGTTTTCGTGAAACAGATAATGTGACAATCTCTGATGTCTCTCTGGAAGGCAACCCTTGCTCGAATTTCATCTACCTTGTTGTCAAGAGACTGGACATTGGCGAGTAGTATACTGGGAGCGATAGCGATGTGCACGTCTACAGAGCCTAACCAGAAGGTCGCTCCGTCTGCCCCTTCTGCAGCGCCGTTGTTTTGGGTTTATTCTGGGATTAGATCCATTGTCCTGGGTGGTGGTCCCAACAGAGGATCTGCTTTCTTAAAGTTGTATTCCTGCTCGTAATGTTGGTAAGTTGACGTCGCTCTTATAACCAATAGTTATTCCCGGTTTTATGTAATAAGACTTAAGATTTCCTGCGGTAACAATGTAAGAAATAATACAGAAGGAAAAAATCCTGCATAGTTTCCTAAAGACTCAAAGTGAGGCTTACCATCTCTGTCGGTGCCATTTTGAATAATAAATCACCCAACCTCAACCCGATTGAGAAGGTTTGGGATGAGTTGGACCGTAGGAGTGAAGGAAAAGCAGCCAACTAGTGCTCAGCATATGTGGGAACTTCTTTAAGACTGTTAGAATAGAATTCCTCATGAAGCTGGTTGAGAGAATGCCAAGAGTGTGCAAAGTTGTCATCAAGGCAAAGGTTGGGTACTTTGAAGAATCTAGATTTGTTTAACACTTTTTGGGTTACTACATGATTCCATATGTGTTGTTTCATATTTTGATATCTTCACTATTATTATAGAAAAAGTAAAAAATAAAGAAAAACCCTTGAATTCACCCCCATGAGTCAATACATGTTAGAATCACCTTGGCAGTGATACATCTGGAACTCTTTCTGGGTAAGTCTTTAAGAGCTTTGCACACCTGGATTGTTTTAATATTTGCACATTATTATTTTTTTTTTAATTCTTCAAGCTCAAATTGGTTATTGATCATTGCTAGACAGATTTTCTAGACGATATAAGTCAGAACTGTAGCTCGGTCACCCAGGAACGTTCAATGTCGTCTTAGTAAACAACTCCAGTGTGTGTTTGGTCTTGTGTTTTAGGTTATTGTTCTGCTGAATGATGGATTTGTCTCCCTGTGTCTGTTAGAAAGCAGACTGAACCAGGTTTTTCCTCTGGGATTTTGCATGTAAAAAAAAATGTAAGTTACCATTGTGAAATCCCTGAGTGGTTTCCTTCCTCTCTGGCAGCTGAGTCAGGCAGGACACCTGTATCTTTGTAGTGACTGGGTGTATTGATACACCATCCAAAGTTTAATTAATAACTTCACCATGTTCAAAGGGATATTCAGCATCAAATTTGTATTTACCCATCTACTTCCCTGGTCTTTGTGGTTGAATCTGTGTTTGAAATTCATTGCTCGACTCAGGAACCTCATAGATAATTATATGTGTGGGGTACAAAGATTAGGTAGTCATAAAAAAACACTTTGCAACTTATTATGTAACTTGCTCAGCACATTTTTACTCCTGAATGTATGTAGGTTTGCCATAGCAAAGGGGTTGAATACTTGTTGACTCAAGACATTTGTTTTTCATTTTTTATTAATTTGTAAAATGTCTAGATACATACTTTCTGATGGACTGTACTTCTTCAAAGCTAGCTAACCACTGTAGCTAGTAATGACATTATAAATCACAATGGATTAGCTAGTTTCCATGAAATAGCTGCCTGTGTTTGCTGCTGAGTGCAGTGTCTTTAGTTCGCTAGCTGTGTTGTGCTAGCTAGTGAATATGCTAACGTTAGCTGGCTAGCTAAACATTTGGATATGGGCTGGTACTGGCAGATTGGGATTATGGAGATTTAATTCAATTGTTTGTTCATCATCTTGCTGGGTAGTTATCTAGCTGTGGCCATCTGGCTACTATCAACAAGGGTTTTTCACAAAATTGCAACATCAGCACAGATAGTGTGGCATCTAGACCATAAGCAATACGCATGGATATTGCCAAGCAACGCTACTGCCACCTTCTGCCTAGGAGTGTTTATGAAGGCTGATTGGCTGATGACTTCCCAGGTCTCTGCTGTGTGAAAACAAAAGAGATCGACTGCCAACATCCTGTTCAGAGGCGTTAAGTACTGTCAGCAGGCAAACATTTGACAATCCTACCGGTGGGTCTGAGCTTTAATGCTTACAGCTCTACTTCCAGTTACTGCTAGAGGAATGAGCACTGTGCTCAACAATGCCTGCTAAAGTGGGTTAAATTACAAATCGTCAAATACATGAAACAATGTTAAACATTAAGACACGCCCGCTGAAAATTACTAATCGGTACTTCTCACACTTAAACAAAATGTTTATGAAGGTTAATAATTCAATTAGAAGGGAACCTACATTTTTATGTTCACTACGACAACTTAGCTCATCATAGTTCAGAAAACATAATGAAATTTAGTGTCAAAAAGTTTGTAAAACACAAAACAGTATTTACAACTTAAAAAATAACCATATAAGGTGGTGATGTCACTTTATTACTTAAGTACGAACACTAGGCAATGGATGTCAACCAATATATTGAGTTAGCAGAACTACAATATTTACTTTTCACAGTGTAGTGGCCAAAATAATTCAGGCAGTCTGAGCACTCTCTAAGGTGTAGTAAGAGACCTTTCTTCAGTCTGGAGGGGAGAGAGGCAGAGAGAGAGAGATAGAGAGGGGAGAGGGAGAAAGAAATATTGATGAGAAAAGGGTGAGTGAGAAAGATGGAGGGGAGAGAGGGAGAGAGAAAGATATATAAATATATAGATATAGATATATTGCCATCAGAGCAGCAAGATTTGTGACCTGTTGCCACGAGAAAATGGCAACCAGTGAAGAACACGCACCATTGTAAATACAACCCAAATCTATGCTTATTTATTTTATCTTGTGTCCTTTACCATTTGTACATTGTAAAAACACTGTATATATATAATATGACATTTGTAATGTCTTTATTGTTTTGAAACTTCTGTATGTGTGATGTCTACTGTTAATTTGTATTGTTTATTTCACTTTATATATTATCTACCTTACTTGCTTTGGCAATGTTAACACATGTTACCCATGCCAATAAAGCCCCTTGAATTGAATTGAATTGAATATAGGGGTAGAGATGCAGAGAGAGAAAAATGCCGGGGAGAGACAAAGTGAAAGAGAGAGCGAGGAGAGAAAGATAATTATATATGTTTTCTTTACACTGAATACTGCTGTAACCTCATTTGAGTTGGCAGCACATTACACATCCACTCACAATGAGCTCTAGGTAAACAAACAGGTGAACACACACAATAACTAAGGGAGGGAAACAACTCCCACTTCAAGCAACAATCTCTGCTTTGAAAAGAAAGAACATTGAGATAAAGACGCAAATAAACTCAAGGGCAGCATAAAAGTAATCACTTTTGCTGTACATCATGGACTTTTCTTCCCTTCTCCCTCCCTGCCCTTCCTCCTCCCTCTACCCCTTTCCTCCATGCCCTCCTCTACTCTCTCCATCCTCAAAGGCCAGTATGGTTTGTATCAGTCCCAGCTGTCCCAGCCGTCCCACTAGGCCCTCCAGTGTTGTATTGTTGTGGGATGACAGCACCGCCACACCAGCCGCAGTACTTCTCAGAAGGAGCTACAAAAACTCTATGACATCAGAATTCCAAAGCTCCTCCACTGGCATCTGTCTGGCACCTGTTAGCATGGTTCCCTGTTTTGTCATGACACCATCATGCGAGCAGTGGAATAGAATGGCCTGATTATGATAGAACTGGAAAGTTTTATTCTATTCAGTTGGGGCAGGGTTGCTCCATGCACTCAATCTCACACACACACACACACACACACACACACACACACACACACACACACGTATCTGCAGATAATATCTCTCTCTAGTCTAAGTGCCTCAGACCCCAGGGGATTAGCGTTGACTTAATAGAGGATGGCTCATTCTTTGTTGACTCTGGTTAAGTAGGGCCCGTAACACATCTCATCACCTCACCCTGCCTAAGGACAAACTGACTCAATGGTGTAGTACAACAGTGTGTCAAGTGTACTTAAATGTCTCTGTTAATGAACAATACAGACAGTCAGTCTGAAAACAGATGTATAATCTAACTGAAGGACATAACAGGCCGTGCTGCCTAATGGATAAAAGCAGTGGGGTGCAGTTTTATCACGTCTGGCCAGAATATCAACCGCCATTTTCTGTTAACTTCCGACGATTCTACATGTTGGATCTGGAAATGAGTGTTTTCTCTCTGCCCCCAGGCAAAATCTGTAGAATTGCAGGAAATTATCTTTAAACTGCACTTTTTTTATCTCTGCACCCAAGATAAAAAGTTCTGTCTGCGCGTTTTATCTACTGTAACTAGTATGTGATCATAGTACAACACAGCCGATTCCTTAAGTGAAGCAAAACACATTCAACAGAATCATCTCTCAGTGTTTTGAATAACGCAAGCAATATCTCTCTCTTTCATTCACAACACGAATCCACTCAAAGAAATCAATTAAAAACTTAACACAGAGACTAAACTAATCTTTCATAATTGCAACTTCTCTCCTCGGATGGTTCAGAGTGCAAAGGTGAACTAACGCTGTTTGTTAGAAGACAGTGTTTGCATCGCTGTTGGCTTGGGGCCATCTAACCAATTAGAGCACAAATACATGGAGTAATTGAATTAGAGCTGAATGCCTGTACGCCGACTCTGGTTTAATTAGATATGATCCTCATTCAGTTGGTTAGTGGAGCTGGGCTGGAGAAGTAGGACCGTAAAACCAGGGTCAGTGAGGATCATTTGTACCTTCATGGGATTCAGAATGGCTTGGAATCCATACCAAATGGAACCATATTTCCTATATGATGCACTACTACTCCCCTATGGGCCCACGTCAACAGTAGTGCACTATAAAGGAAGTGCCATTTGGGACGGAATCCCATGGAAGTACAACTGATCCTCACTAACACTATCAGTACAGAGAGAGAGAGTGGAAATTGAGAGAGGGAGGAACGGGGAGAGAAAGAGAGAGAGAGGCTCCCATGGAAGTACAAATGAGAGTGTCACGATCGTTTAGAGATGGATTGGACCAAGGTGCAGCGTGGTAGGCGTACATTTTACTTTTATTAAATGATACCGAGAAAACTACAAAATACAAAAACAAACATAACGCTACTTGCAATGCAGAAAGCAACTACACACAAGCAAGATCCCACAACTAAAGGTGGGAAAAAGGCTGCCTATGTATGATCCCCAATCAGAGACAACGATAGACAGCTGCCTCTGATTGGGAACCATAACCGGCCAACAAAGAAATAGAAAAACTAAAATGCCCACCCAAATCACACCCAGACCTAACCAAACAGAGAAATAAAAAGGCTCTCTAAGGTCAGGGCGTGACAGAGAGAGAGAAAAGGATGAGTGGGAGGGAGAGAGTGTTGAGGAGAAGGGGAAGTGGAGCATAGGACAATTGAGAGAGAAATAAATCTAGACAGTTTGAAGGATGTGAAGAGGGATAAACGGAGAGATAGAGAGAAATGTGACAGAGAACAGAGGAGGAAGAAAGAGGAGGAATTGAATGGAGATGAGCTTATTGACTGTTATGCAGAGCATGTTCAGAATGCCCTCTTGGCCACCTTGCTGTGACGTCGGCATTTAGTTGGCAGACTGGGCAGAAGGAGGGAGAGAGGGAGAAACAGGGAGAGAAAGAGAGAGAGAGCAGACCCCCTAACGCTCCCTCACCACCCGCTCTGCTCTGCAATCCTAGAGCGCTTAAAATGGCAAACTGGGATTCAAAAGCATAAAGGCGGTCGCCCTGCCGCTTGCTTTGGTAAACAGCTAGTTTTGGTAAACAGCTTGTTTCGGTAAACAGCTTGTTTTGGTAAACAGCTAGTTTTGTAAACAGCTTGTTTCGGTAAACAGCTATTTTTGGTAAACAGCTAGTCTTGGTAAACAGCTTGTTTTGGTAAACAGCTTGTTTTGTAAACAGCTTGTTTTGGTAAACAGCTAGTTTTGGTAAACAGCTTGTTTCGGTAAACAGCTTGTTTTGGTAAACAGCTAGTTTTGGTAAACAGCTTGTTTCGGTATACAGCTAGTTTTGGTAAACAGCTAGTCTTGGTAAACAGCTTGTTTTGGTAGAAAGCTAGTTTTGGTAAACAGCTTGTTTCGGTAAACAGCTTGTTTTGGTAAACAGCCAGTTTTGGTAAACAGCTTGTTTTGGTAGACAGCTTGTTTCGGTAGACAGACAGCTTGTTTCGGTAAACAGCTTGTTTTGGTAAACAGCTAGTTTTGGTAAACAGCTTGTTTCGGTAAACAGCTTGTTTTGGTAAACAGCTAGTTTTGGTAAACAGCTTGTTTCGGTATACAGCTAGTTTTGGTAAACAGCTAGTCTTGGTAAACAGCTTGTTTCGGTAAACAGCTTGTTTTGGTAAACAGCTAGTTTTGGTAAACAGCTTGTTTTGGTAAACAGCTAGTTTTGGTAAACAGCTTGTTTTGGTAAACAGCTTGTTTGGTAAACAGCTTGTTTTGGTAGACAGCTAGTTTTGGTAAACAGCTTGTTTCTGTAAACAGCTTGTTTTGGTAGACAGCTTGTTTTGGTAAACAGCTTGTTTTGGTAGACAGCTTGTTTTGGTAAGCAGCTTGTTTTGGTAGACAGCTTGTTTTGGTAGACAGCTTGTTTTGGTAAACAGCTTGTTTTGGTAAGCAGCTTGTTTTGGTAGACAGCTTGTTTTGGTAAACAGCTTGTTTTGGTAGACAGTTTGTTTTGGTAGACAGCTTGTTTTGGTAAACAGCTTGTTTTGGTAAACAGCTTGTTTTGGTAGACAGCTTGTTTTGGTAGACAGCTTGTTTTGGTAAACAGCTTGTTTTGGTAGACAGTTGAGGGATGTGGCTGGTGTAAAACAAGGTTATATTTTGAGTTATGAGGCATTTATACAATTTATATTATACAAGAATCAATGGCTATATGTCATTATTTTAAAAGTGTCAAAATGGATGTACTAATGGTTGTTTGTTTTTAAACAGCCTGAAGTCCAACCAGTCTTACTCAATAGGCTCTAGTAAATTTCATTTTGTATAATTCCATAGTCATGATCATACACCATTTAAATGTAGTGTACGCACATCTAGTGACTTCAGGTGAAGGGCACAAAAGGTAGTGAGACAGATATCCCCTGTTGAAAGCTCCTGTAGATTATTACATATGTAGTCGTACTTCAACTCACACACACACACAACACGTACACACATGCACGCAACACACACTAAACACTCAGTTTATATGCATTCATACTTCAACACACGCACATTGACACACACACCTATACTGTCCATAACAGAGGCTACATTCAGCTGTGAGAACGAAGGCCAGGAGGAACACACTGTGTGCCAGACCTGCAGCACTAACGCTAATTAAGTGTCTGCTGGCTCTTGTTAATTACAACATCAATAATGGACAGAGGTGTTGCTTCGTTCAGTTCATTAACAGTGTAACAAGTGTGAGCATTTAAAGACAATTTATGCTTGATCTGGAAATGTGGTCCGGAGCCTCGGGAAGAAGGGTATGATGCAATTGTGGAGCATCCGGAGCCTCGGGAAGAAGGGTGTGATGCAATTGTGGAGCATCCGGAGGCTCGGGAAGAAGGGTGTGATGCAATTGTGGAGCATCCGGAGGCTCGGGAAGAAGGGTGTGATGCAATTGTGGAGCATCCGGAGGCTCGGGAAGAAGGGTGTGATGCAATTGTGGAGCATCCGGAGGCTTGGAGGCTCCATAACGCCGTGCGCCTCCCAAATTGTTTAACAATGCGGTGAGCTCCATATAGCTTTGTATAGCTCCACATTGACATGATTGGTTGACGGTAGGCCGGGGGCGGGAGGTCCTGTATAAACACAAACTCACTTCCTTGACAACTTCCTTCACAACAGCTCTGCCAGCGAAGCACAATAAGTATGAATGCTCTAACTTCTGAGGTGGCCACATTGCAGTAAATGCTGTACGCCCACTGCAGATGTCCGAATGACCATGCAGAGCCTTTTAGTCAGTGAAAATCCTCAACGCATAAGAAAGGATAGCATTGCACTCCAAAGAGAGAGAGAGAGATTTGGCACTTGCTTTGGCATTGTTAACATGTTTCCCATGCCAATAAAGCCCCTTGAATTGAAATAAAGTGAGAGAGAGAGAGAGAGAGAAGTAACAACTTCCAGCAGCTCCCTCCCGTTGAGCCACCCATGCACACACACACACACACACACACACACACACACACACACACACACACACACACACACACACACACACACACACACACACACACACACACACACACACACACACACACACACACACACACACACACACACACACACACAACTTGGTCTGACAGTAGCATAGCACCAAAGACCACTGCAATTTTAATCGCTCTCATAAGATGCTTTTGCTCACTCGCACCACAGATATAGATACTGTAGAAGGGATTCAATCTGACTGGGTCCAGGAAAGGGGGGGAGTCAGTGTCGTAACTGTGCAATGTAATCAACTTTAGTACAATGAACAAAAATATAAACACAACACGTAAAGTGTTGGTCCCATGTTTCAATTAACTGAAATAAAACATCCCAGAAATGTTCCATATGCACAAAAAGCGTATTTCTCTCAAATGTTGTGGACAAATGTATTTACTTCCGTGTTGGTGAGCATTTCTCCTTCGCCAAGATAATCCATCCACCTGACAGGTGTGGCGTATCAATAAGATGATTAAACAGCATGATCATTACACAGTTGCACCTTGGTGGGGACAATAAAAAGCCACTCTAAAATATTAATTTCTCTACCATACCATACGACGTCGTTTTAGAGAATTTGGCTGTATGTCCAACCAGCTTCACAGCCATTGACCACATGTAACAACGCCAGCCCAGGACCTCCACATCCGGCTTCTTCACCTGCAGGATTGTCTGAGACCAGCCATCCGGACAGCTGAGGAAACTGTGGGTTTGCACAACAGAATCATTTCTTTACAAACTGTCAGAAACCGTCTCAGGGAAGTTAATCTGCGTGCTCGTCATCTTCACCAAGGTCTTGACCTGACACCAGTTCGGCATTGTAAACCCACTTCAGTGGGCAAATGCTCACCTTCGATGGCCACTGGCACGCTGGAGAAGCTCTTCACGTATGAATCCCGGTTTCGACTGTACCGGGCAGATGGCAGATAGCGAGGGGGTTGTTGATGTCAATGTTGTGAACAGTGTGCCCCATGGTGGTGGTGGGGTTATGGTATGGGGAGGCATAAGCTATGGACAATTGCATTTTATCAATGGCAATTTGAATGCACAGAGATACCGTGACGAGATCCTAAGGCCCACTGTCGTGCCATTCATCCGCTGCCATCACCTCATGTTTCAGCATGATAATGCACGGCCCCATGTCGCAGGGATTTGTACACAATTCCTGGAAGCTGAAAATATCTCAGTTCTTCCATGGCCTGCATGCTCATCAGACATGTCACCCACTGAGCGTGTTTGAGATGCTCTGGATCTACGTGTATGATAGCGTGTTCCAGTTCCCGCCAATATCCAGAAACTTCACACAGCCATTGAAGAGGAGTGGGACAACATTCCACAGGTCACAACCAACAGCCTGATCAACTGCATCTGGTCACACCAGATACTGACTGGTTTCCCGATCCACACCCCTACTTTTTTAAAGGTATCTGTAACCAATACATGCATATCTGTATTTCCAGTCATGTGAAATCTATAGATTAGGGCCTAATGAGTTTATTTCAGGTGACTGATGATACTGTGATACTGGATGATACTGTGATACTGGATAATACTGTGATACTGTGATACTGGATGATAGTGTGATACTGGATGATACTGTGATACTTAATGATACAGAATAATACTGGATGATAGTGTGATAGAGGATGATACTGTGATACAGGATGATACAGGATGAGACTGTGACTGATGATACTGATAATGGTGATATAGATGATATAATGAATTGTTATACTCAAAATATGTGATACTGATGATAATACTCTGATATTGTTGTGATTTGCCTTTTGAATAACATATGATAGGCATTACTCAGACATTTAGTGATACTGCAAAGGATGATAAATAATGAATTTATTTCTGTGGTATGACTGGGATGATTGGGTGATAAGCACTTGATACTTTTATCCACTGCTGGAGTGACTGGTCATATGACTTATACATATAGTTATGATACTGTGATACAGGAATGATACTTATCTTAATGATCATTAATAGTGTGATAGAGGATGATACTGTCATGATAGCATCATACTTTCAGAATATCATTAATGAAGACTAGCTGCTACGATAGTGTACTCTAGAGCAGAATAATACTGGGATAGGAAAATCATGTTAAGTGGGAGTGACTCAAGCCAGATATACCAATAATTTGCATCAATATAATTATATTTTCATAAATGAATGATGAGAAAACAAAGCAAAACATTTGAAATGCTTTTTAACACATTTGCTGAATCCTTTATGCTGTTCTTAATCTGTATTCAACATTTGTGTTGCAAAGGTGATAAATAATGTTCAATTTATTTTTGTATGACTGGGTTTTCACTTCCCTCCACTGCTAGTTGGTCATATGATAAACGTAATGCTAATGTCATGTAGCATCTTACTTTTATCATTAATGAAGACTAGCTTGCGATAGTTTTAAATAGGAAAATCATGTTAAGTTGACTCAAGCCAGATATACCTTTGTTAGGGATGATCATCATTTCATAAATGAATGATGAGTCAATGCAAAACACTTGAAATGCTTTTTAAACTTTTGAACTTTTGCTGTTCTTAAATCAGGTTTTGTGTTTCATTGCTTTTTTAAATGAGGTTTAAATGTAATGTTACTGAGAAATGCACTCAACTGTTACTGAGAAATGTGTTACTGAGGAATGTGTTACTGAGGAATGTGTTACTGAGGAATGTGTTACTGAGAAATGTGTTACTGAGGAATGTGTTACTGAGAAATGTGTTACTGAGGAATGTGTTACTGAGGAATGTGTTACTGAGGAATGTGTTACTGAGGAATGTGTTACTGAGGAATGTGTTACTGAGGATTGTGTTACTGAGGAATGTGTTACTGAGGAACGTGTTACTGAGGATTGTGTTACTGAGGAACGTGTTACTGAGGAATGTGTTACTGAGAAATGTGTTACTGAGAAATGTGTTACTGAGGAATGTGTTACTGAGGAATGTGTTACTGAGGAATGTGTTACTGAGGAATGTGTTAATGAGGAATGTGTTACTGAGGAATGTGTTACTGAGAAATGTGTTACTGAGGAATGTGTTACTCGCACATACAGATAACTGACAAAATAAAGGAAACACCCATTTAAAGTGTCTT
>NW_027012723.1:0-18473 GCF_036934945.1 Oncorhynchus masou masou
TCTTCTACTAATGACAGGGCTGTATCTACATGGATTGGCTGTCTACTACTAATGACAGGGCTGTATCTACATGGATTGGATGTCTCTACCAATGACAGGGCAGTATCTCGACCTGCATGTTAAAGATAGAAAGAATAACAAACACATTGTCCCATACTATTCCAATCTATCTGATAGAAATGTATTGTGTAGATCAAATATGACTTTCTAAACCTTCTGTAAATGTCCATTCCGTGAATGTCTGTTGCCCCAAGTGTCAAGTCAAACCAATTAACAATGATATTTTGTACAGAGAAGTATAAATAAATTGTATGACTCTTTAAAACGTGCCATTCATTTTATGATACCGAAGAAAATACTGCAGAGTAATTCAAAGCCATTTGCACACAGCAAGTTGGATCTTAGTAAAAACAACTTTGTCCATCTGAGGTAAGTGTTCAAACACACTGACCATCTTTAAAGGGATAGATCACTCAGAATGCAAACTAACAGGATGTTCCAAGTACCTGGCTGTTATTAATTCAAGAAGGCAGTTTTGGGGTACTTTGTTTCATTAGATACTTAATAGCCATGTGTTGCTACTGTTCCGAGAAATACACTAACATTAACTTCATTGGGATAGGGGCAGCATTTTCACCTGTGGATGAAAAGCATGCCCAGAGTAAACTGCCTGCTACTCAGTCCCAGATGCTAATATATGCATATTATAAGTAGTATTGGATAGAAAACACTCTGAAGTTTCTAAAACTGTTTGAATGATGTCTGTGAGTATAACAGAACACATATGGCAGGCAAAACCTGAGAAAGAATCCAACCAGGAAGTGGGAAATCTGATGCTGGTTGTTTTTCAACTCAGCCCCAATTGAAGATATAGTCGGATATTGGTCATCTTGCACTTCCCAAGGCTTCCACTAGATGTCAACAGTCTTTAGAAAGTTGTTTCAGGCTTCTACTGTGAAGGAGGGGCTGAATGAGAGGGGAATTAGTCAGGTGTCTGGCAGAAACCACAGGCTTGTGACGGCAGTAGTCATGTACGAGTGACAACGCATTCCATTGCTTTTCTACAGAAAGGAATTTTCGGTTGGGACATTATTGAAGATTTATGTTAAAAAATGTCCTAAAGATTGATTCTATACTTCATTTGATATGTTTACGACCAGTAATGTAACTTTTGGAATTTTCGTCCGACCTTTCCGCTGGACTTGCACACGCGTTTGGATTTGTTTACCAAACACCCTAACAAAAAGGGTATAAATGATGAACTTTATCCCGAGACAAAACAAACATTTATTGTGAGACACAGGATTCCTGGGAGTGCATTCTGATGAAGATCATCAAAGGTAAGTGAATATTTATAATGCTATTTCTGACTAATGTTGACTCCACAACATGGCGGATATTTCTTTGGCTGGTTTGGGCTCTGCGCGCCCGTACTCAGATTATTACATGGTATGCTTTCCGTAAAGTTTATTTAAAATCTGACACAGCGGTTTGCATTAAGGAGAAGTTTATCTAAAGTTCCATGTATAATAGTTGTATCTATTATCAATGTGTTTATTATGAGTATTTCTGTAAATTGATGTGGCTCTCTGCAAAATCGCATGTTCTAGAACTACTGAACATAACATGCCAATGTAAAATTAGATTTTTGGATATTAATATGCAATTTATCGAACAAAACATACATGTATTATTGTAACATGAAGTCCTATGAGTGTCATCTGATGAAGATCATCAAGGTTAGTGATTCATTTTATCTCTATTTGTGCTTTTTTTGACTCCTCTCTTTGGTTGGAAAAATGGGTGTGTTTTCTGTGACTTGGTGGTGACCTAACATAATTTTGTGGAGCTTTCGCTGTAAAGCCTTTTGAAATCAGACACTGTGGCTGGATTAATGAGAATTTCATTTAAAATGGTGCTTAATACTTGTATGTTTGACAAATTTGATTTATGAGATTCCTGTTTGAATTTGACGCCCTGCAATTTCACTGGCTGTTGGCGAGGGTTCCTTCTAGCAGAGCTAGTGGAACCCCGTTCCCAGACAGGTTAACCTGTTCCTGATTAATCCACTAACATTAACCTGTTCCCGAGTAATCCACTAACATTAACCTGTTCCTGAGTAATCCATTAACCTGTTCCTGAGTAATCCACTTTAACCTGTTCCTGAGTAATCCATTAACCTGTTCCTGAGTAATCCACTAACATTAACCTGTTCCTGAGTAATCCACTTTAACATTAACCTGTTCCTGAGTAATCCGCTTTAACATTAACCTGTTCCTGAGTAATCCACTTTAACATGAACCTGTTCCTGAGTAATCCACTTTAACCTGTTCCTGAGTAATCCGCTAACATGAACCTGTTCCTGAGTAATCCATTAACTTTAACATTCCTGAGTAATCCCTTAACCTGTTCCTGAGTAATCCACTTTGAACCTGTTCCTGAGTAATCCACTTTAACCTGTTAACCCCTGAGTAATCCACTTTAACATTAACCTGTTCCTGAGTAATCCACTTTAACATTAACCTGTTCCTGAGTAATCCACTTTAACCTGTTCCTGAGTAATCCGAGTAACCACCTGTTTTAACATTAACCTGTTCCTGAGTAATCCCCGTTTTAACCTGTTCCTGAGTAATCCTTTAACATTAACCTGTTCCTGAGTAATCCACTTTAACATTAACCTGTTCCTGAGTAATCCACTTTAACATTAACCTGTTCCTGAGCAATCCACTTTAACATTAACCTGTTCCTGAGTAATCCACTTTAACCTGTTCCTGAGTAATCCACTTTAACATTAACCTGTTCCTGAGTAATTAACCTTTAACATTAACCTGTTCCTGAGTAATCATGGAGTAACTTTAACCTGTTCCTGAGTAATCCACTTTAACATTAACCTGTTCCTGAGTAATCCACTTTAACATGAACCTGTTCCTGAGTAATCCACTTTAACATTAACCTGTTCCTGAGTAATCCACTTTAACCTGTTCCTGAGTAATCCACTTTAACATTAACCTGTTCCTGAGTAATCCACTTTAACATTAACCTGTTCCTGAGTAATCCCCTTTAACCTGTTCCTGAGTAATCCCCTTTAACCTGTTCCTGAGTAATCCACTTTAACCTGTTCCTGAGTAATCCACTTTAACCTGTTCCTGAGTAATCCACTTTAACATTAACCTGTTCCTGAGTAATCCACTTTAACATTAACCTGTTCCTGAGTAATCCACTTTAACCTGTTCCTGAGTAATCCACTTTAACATTAACCTGTTCCTGAGTAATCCACTAACATTAACCTGTTCCTGAGTAATCCTTTAACCTGTTTTAACTTTAACCTGTTCCTGAGTAATCCACTTTAACCTGTTCCTGAGTAATCCACTTTACCTGTTTGAGTAAACATAACCTGTTCCTGAGTAATCCACTTTAACATTAACCTGTTCCTGTAATCCAGTAATAACCTGTTCCTTTAACATTAACCTGTTCCTGAGTAATCAGGAACTTTAACATGAACCTGTTCCTGAGTAATCCACTAACATTAACCTGTTCCTGAGTAATCCACTTTAACATTAACCTGTTCCTGAGGAATCCACTTTAACATTAACCTGTTCCTGAGTAATCCACTTTAACATTAACCTGTTTTAACATTAACATTAACCTGTTCCTGAGTAATCCCTTTTAACCTGTTCCTGAGTAATCCACTTTAACATTAACCTGTTCCTGAGTAATCCACTTTAACCTGTTCCTGAGTAATCCACTTTAACATTAACCTGTTCCTGAGTAATCCGCTTTAACATTAACCTGTTCCTGAGTAATCCCCTTTAACCTGTTCCTGAGTAATCCACTTTAACATGAACCTGTTCCTGAGGAATCCCCTTTAACCTGTTCCTGAGTAATCCACTTTAACCTGTTCCTGAGTAATCCACTTTAACCTGTTCCTGAGTAATCCACTTTAACATTAACCTGTTCCTGAGTAAACTTTAACATGAACCTGTTCCTGAGTAATCCACTTTAACCTGTTCCTGAGTAATCCACTTTAACATGAACCTGTTCCTGAGTAATCCACTTTAACCTGTTCCTGAGTAATCCACTTTAACCTGTTCCTGAGTAATCTGCTTTAACATGAACCTGTTCCTGAGTAATCCGCTTTAACATGAACCTGTTCCTGAGTAATCCACTTTAACATGAACCTGTTCCTGAGTAATCCACTTTAACCTGTTCCTGAGTAATCCGCTTTAACATGAACCTGTTCCTGAGTAATCCGCTTTAACATCAACTCTGTTCCTGAGTAATCCGCTTTAAACCTTAAACTATTCCTGAGTAATCCCCTTTAACCTGTTCCTGAGTAATCCACTTTAACATGAACCTGTTCCTGAGTAATCCACTCCTGAGTAACATGAACCTGTTCCTGAGTAATCCACTTTTAACCTGTTCCTGAGTAATCCACTTTAACCTGTTCCCGAGTAATCCGCTTTAACATGAACCTGTTCCTGAGTAATCCACTTTAACATGAACCTGTTCCTGAGTAATCCGCTTTAACCTGTTCCTGAGTAATCCGCTTTAACATGAACCTGTTCCTGAGTAATCTGCTTTAACATGAACCTGTTCCTGAGTAATCCACTTTAACATGAACCTGTTCCTGAGTAATCCACTTTAACATAACCTGTTCCTGAGTAATCCACTTTAACATGAACCTGTTCCTGAGCAATCCACTTTAACCTGTTCCTGAGTAATCCACTTTAACATGAACCTGTTCCTGAAGTAATCCACTTTAACATGAACCTGTTCCTGAGTAATCCTTTAACCTGTTCCTTTAATCTACTGAACATGAACCTGTTCCTGAGTAATCCGCTTTAACATGAACCTGTTCCTGAGTAATCCGCTTTAACATGAACCTGTTCCTGAGTAATCCACTTTGAACCTGTTCCTGAGTAATCCGCTTTAACATGAACCTGTTCCTGAGTAATCCACTTTAACATGAACCTGTTCCTGAGTAATCCACTTTAACCTGTTCCTGAGTAATCCACTTTAACCTGTTTAACCTGTTCCTGAGTAATCCACTTTAACCTGTTCCTGAGTAATCCACTTTAACCTGTTCCTGAGTAATCCACTTTAACCTGTTCCTGAGTAACTTTAACCTGTTCCTGAGTAATCCTTTAACTTTAACCTGTTCCTGAGTAATCCTTAACCTGTTCCTAACCTGTTCCTGTTCTCTGAGTAATCCACTTTAACATTAACCTGTTCCTGAGTAATCCACTTTAACATGAACCTGTTCCTGAGTAATCCACTTTAACATTAACCTGTTCCTGAGTAATCCACTTAACATTAACCTGTTCCTGAGTAATCCACTTTAACATTAACCTGTTCCTGAGTAATCCACTTTAACATGAACCTGTTCCTGAGTAATCCACTTTAACATGAACCTGTTCCTGAGTAATCCCTTTAACCTGTTCCTGAGTAATCCACTTTAACATGAACCTGTTCCTGAGTAATCCGCTTTAACATAACCTGTTCCTGAGTAATCCCACTTTAACCTGTTCCTGAGTAATCCACTTTAACATTAACCTGTTCCTGAGTAATCCACTTTAACATTAACCTGTTCCTGAGTAACCACTTTAACCTGTTCCTGAGTAATCCACTTTAACATTAACCTGTTCCTGAGTAATCGCTTTTAACTTTAACCTGTTCCTGAGTAATCCACTTTAACATGAACCTGTTCCTGAGTAATCCACTTTAACATTAACCTGTTCTGTTCCTGAGTAATCCACTTTTAACCTGTTCCTGAGTAATCCACTTTAACCTGTTCCTGAGTAATCCACTTTAACATTAACCTGTTCCTGAGTAATCCACATTAACCTGTTCCTGAGTAATCCACTTTAACATTAACCTGTTCCTGAGTAATCCACTTTAACATTAACCTGTTCCTGAGTAATCCACTTTAACCTGTTCCTGAGTAATCCACTTTAACATTAACCTGTTCCTGAGTAATTTAACCTGTTTTAACATTAACCTGTTCCTGAGTAATCCACTTTAACCTGTTCCTGAGTAATCCACTTTAACATTAACCTGTTCCTGAGTAATCCACTTTGACATTAACCTGTTCCTGAGTAATCCACTTTAACATTAACCTGTTCCTGAGTAATCCCTTTAACATTAACCTGTTCCTGAGTAATCCACTTTAACCTGTTCCTGAGTAATCCACTTTAACATGAACCTGTTCCTGAGTAATCCACTTTAACATTAACCTGTTCCTGAGTAATCCACTTTAACATTAACCTGTTCCTGAGTAATCCACTTTAACCTGTTCCTGAGTAATCCATGAACTGTTCCTTAACATTAACCTGTTCCTGAGTAATCCACTTTAACATTAACCTGTTCCTGAGTAATCCACTTTAACCTGTTCCTGAGTAATCCACTTTAACCTGTTCCTGAGTAATCCACTTTAACCTGTTCCTGAGTAATCCACTTTAACCTGTTCCTGAGTAATCCACTTTAACATTAACCTGTTCCTGAGTAATCCACTTTAACATTAACCTGTTCCTGAGTAATCCACTTTAACCTGTTCCTGAGTAATCCACTTTAACATTAACCTGTTCCTGAGTAATCCCCTTTAACCTGTTCCTGAGTAATCCACTTTAACATTAACCTGTTCCTGAGTAATCCCTTTTTAACCTGTTCCTTAACATGAACCTGTTCCTGAGTAATCCACTTTAACCTGTTCCTGAGTAATCCACTTTAACATGAACCTGTTCCTGAGTAATCCATTAACCTGTTCCTGAGTAATCCGCTTTAACATGAACCTGTTCCTGAGTAATCCACTTTAACATGAACCTGTTCCTGAGTAATCCGCTAACATTAACCTGTTCCTGAGTAATCCACTTTAACATTAACCTGTTCCTGAGTAATCCACTTTAATAACCTGTTCACTCTAACATGTAATTTAACCTGTTCCTGAGTAATCCCTTTATTAACCTGTTCCTGAGTAATCCACTTTAACATTAACCTGTTCCTGAGTAATCTTTAACACCTGTTAACCTGTTCCTGAGTAATCCACTTTAACATTAACCTGTTCCTGAGTAATCCGCTTTAACCTTAACCTGTTCCTGAGTAATCCCCTTTAACCTGTTCCTGAGTAATCCACTTTAACATTAACCTGTTCCTGAGTAATCCACTTTAACATGAACCTGTTCCTGAGTAATCCACTTTAACATGAACCTCCTTAATCCACTTTAACCTGTTCCTGAGTAATCCACTTTAACATTAACCTGTTCCTGAGTAATCCACTTTAACATGAACCTGTTCCTGAGTAATCCACTTTAACCTGTTCCTGAGTAATCCACTTTAACATTAACCTGTTCCTGAGTAATCCACTTTAACATTAACCTGTTCCTGAGTAATCCACTTTAACCTGTTCCTGAGTAATCCACTTTAACCTGTTCCTGAGTAATCCACTTTAACATGAACCTGTTCCTGAGTAATCCACTTTTAACCTGTTCCTGAGTAATCCACTTTAACATTAACCTGTTCCTGAGTAATCCACTTTAACCTGTTCCTGAGTAATCCACTTTAACATGAACCTGTTCCTGAGTAATCCACTTTAACATTAACCTGTTCCTGAGTAATCCACTTTAACATTAACCTGTTCCTGAGTAATCCACTTTAACTTTAACCTGTTCCTGAGTAATCCACTTTTAACCTGTTCCTGAGTAATCCACTTTAACCTGTTCCTGAGTAATCCGTTTTAACATTAACCTGTTCCTGAGTAATCCACTTTAACATTAACCTGTTCCTGAGTAATCCACTTTAACATGAACCTGTTCCTGAGTAATCCACTTTAACCTGTTCCTGAGTAATCCACTTTAACATGAACCTGTTCCTGAGCAATCCCCTTTAACCTGTTCCTGAGTAATCCACTTTAACATTAACCTGTTCCTGAGTAATCCACTTTAACATTAACCTGTTCCTGAGTAATCCACTTTAACATTAACCTGTTCCTGAGTAATCCCTTTAACATGAACCTGTTCCTGAGTAATCCACTTTAACATTAACCTGTTCCTGAGTAATCCACTTTAACATGAACCTGTTCCTGAGTAATCCACTTTAACCTGTTCCTGAGTAATCCGCTTTAACATTAACCTGTTCCTGAGTAATCCACTTTAACATTAACCTGTTCCTGAGTAATCCACTTTAACATTAACCTGTTCCTGAGTAATCCACTTTAACATTAACCTGTTCCTGAGTAATCCTTTAACTTTAACCTGTTCCTGAGTAATCCACTTTAACCTGTTCCTGAGTAATCCACTTTAACCTGTTCCTGAGTAATCCACTTTAACATTAACCTGTTCCTGAGTAATCCACTTTAACATGAACCTGTTCCTGAGTAATCCCACTTTAACCTGTTCCTGAGTAATCCACTTTAACATGAACCTGTTCCTGAGTAATCCACTTTAACCTGTTCCTGAGTAATCCACTTTAACCTGTTCCTGAGTAATCCACTTTAACATGAACCTGTTCCTGAGTAATCCGCTTTAACATGAACCTGTTCCTGAGTAATCCGCTTTAACATGAACCTGTTCCTGAGTAATCCACTTTAACATGAACCTGTTCCTGAGTAATCCACTTTGAACCTGTTCCTGAGTAATCCGCTTTAACATGAACCTGTTCCTGAGTAATCCGCTTTTTAACCTGTTCCTGAGTAATCCCCTTTAACCTGTTCCTGAGTAATCCACTTTAACATGAACCTGTTCCTGAGTAATCCACTTTAACATGAACCTGTTCCTGAGTAATCCACTTTAACCTGTTCCTGAGTAATCCACTTTAACCTGTTCCTGAGTAATCCGCTTTAACATAACCTGTTCCTGAGTAATCCACTTTAACATGAACCTGTTCCTGAGTAATCCCCTTTTAACCTGTTCCTGAGTAATCCACTTTAACATGAACCTGTTCCTGAGTAATCCACTTTAACATGAACCTGTTCCTGAGTAATCCACTTTAACATGAACCTGTTCCTGAGTAATCCACTTTAACCTGTTCCTGAGTAATCCACTTTAACATGAACCTGTTCCTGAGTAATCCACTTTAACATTAACCTGTTCCTGAGTAATCCACTTTAACATGAACCTGTTCCTGAGTAATCCGCTTTAACATGAACCTGTTCCTGAGTAATCCGCTTTAACATGAACCTGTTCCTGAGTAATCCACTTTAACATGAACCTGTTCCTGAGTAATCTTTAACATGAACCTGTTCCTGAGTAATCCACTTTAACCTGTTCCTGAGTAATCCACTTTCCTGAGTAACATGAACCTGTTCCTGAGTAATCCACTTTAACATTAACCTGTTCCTGAGTAATCCACTTTAACATTAACCTGTTCCTGAGTAATCCTTTAACTTTAACCTGTTCCTGAGTAATCCACTTTAACCTGTTCCTGAGTAATCCACTTTAACCTGTTCCTGAGTAATCCACTTTTAACCTGTTCCTGAGTAATCCACTTTAACCTGTTCCTGAGTAATCCACTGTTTTAACATTAACCTGTTCCTGAGTAATCTTTAACATTAACCTGTTCCTGAGTAATCCACTTTAACATGAACCTGTTCCTGAGTAATCCACTTTAACATTAACCTGTTCCTGAGTAATCCACTTTAACCTGTTCCTGAGTAATCCACTTTAACATGAACCTGTTCCTGAGTAATCCTTTAACATGAACCTGTTCCTGAGTAATCTTTAACATGAACCTGTTCCTGAGTAATCCACTTGAACCTGTTCCTGAGTAATCCACTTTAACATGAACCTGTTCCTGAGTAATCCACTTTAACCTGTTCCTGAGTAATCCACTTTAACCTGTTCCTGAGTAATCCACTTTAACATGAACCTGTTCCTGAGTAATCTGCTTTAACCTGAACCTGTTCCTGAGTAATCCGCTTTAACATGAACCTGTTCCTGAGTAATCCACTTTAACATGAACCTGTTCCTGAGTAATCCACTTAACATAACCTGTTCCTGAGTAACTTTAACATTAACCTGTTCCTGAGTAATCCACTTTAACATTAACCTGTTCCTGAGTAATCCACTTTAACATGAACCTGTTCCTGAGTAATCCACTTTAACATGAACCTGTTCCTGAGTAATCCACTTTAACATTAACCTGTTCCTGAGTAATCCACTTTAACATGAACCTGTTCCTGAGTAATCTGCTTTAACATGAACCTGTTCCTGAGTAATCCACTTTAACATTAACCTGTTCCTGAGTAATCCACTTTAACATTAACCTGTTCCTGAGTAATCCACTTTAACATAACCTGTTCCTGAGTAATAACATTAACCTGTTCCTGAGTAACATTAACCTGTTCCTGAGTAATCCACTTTAACATGAACCTGTTCCTGAGTAATCCACTTTAACATAACCTGTTCCTGAGTAATCCGCTTTAACATGAACCTGTTCCTGAGTAATCCGCTTTAACATGAACCTGTTCCTGAGTAATCCACTTTAACATGAACCTGTTCCTGAGTAATCCACTTTAACCTGTTCCTGAGTAATCCGCTTTAACATGAACCTGTTCCTGAGTAATCCACTTTAACATGAACCTGTTCCTGAGTAATCCACTTTAACCTGTTCCTGAGTAATCCGCTTTAACTTTAACCTGTTCCTGAGTAATCCACTTTAACCTGTTCCTGAGTAATCCACTTTAACCTGTTCCTGAGTAATCCACTTTAACCTGTTCCTGAGTAATCCACTTTAACCTGTTCCTGAGCAATCCCCTTTAACCTGTTCCTGAGTAATCCACTTTAACCTGTTCCTGAGTAATCCTTTAACTTTAACTAATTTTAACCTGTTCCTGAGTAATCCACTTTAACATGAACCTGTTCCTGAGTAATCCCCTTTAACCTGTTCCTGAGTAATCCACTTTAACCTGTTCCTGAGTAATCCACTTTAACATTAACCTGTTCCTGAGTAATCCACTTTAACATGAACCTGTTCCTGAGTAATCCACTTTAACATGAACCTGTTCCTGAGTAATCCACTTTAACATGAACCTGTTCCTGAGTAATCCACTTTTAACCTGTTCCTGAGTAATCCACTTTAACCTGTTCCTGAGTAATCCTGAGTAACTTTAACATGAACCTGTTCCTGAGTAATCCACTTTAACATGAACCTGTTCCTGAGTAATCCACTTTAACCTGTTCCTGAGTAATCCGCTTTAACATGAACCTGTTCCTGAGTAATCCACTTTAACATGAACCTGTTCCTGAGTAATCCACTTTAACATGAACCTGTTCCTGAGTAATCCCCTTTAACCTGTTCCTGAGTAATCCACTTTAACATGAACCTGTTCCTGAGTAATCCACTTTAACATGAACCCTGTTAACCCTGAGTAATCCACTTTAACATGAACCTGTTCCTGAGTAATCCACTTTAACATTAACCTGTTCCTGAGTAATCCACTTTAACTTTAACCTGTTCCTGAGTAATCCACTTTAACATTAACCTGTTCCTGAGTAATCCGCTTTAACATTAACCTGTTCCTGAGTAATCCACTTTAACATTAACCTGTTCCTGAGTAATCCACTAACATTAACCTGTTCCTGAGTAATCCACTTTAACATTAACCTGTTCCCGAGTAATCCACTTTAACATTAACCTGTTCCTGAGTAATCCACTTTAACATTAACCTGTTCCTGAGTAATCCACTTTAACATTAACCTGTTCCTGAGTAATCCACTTTAACATTAACCTGTTCCTGAGTAATCCACTTTAACCTGTTCCTGAGTAATGAACCTGTTCCTGAGTAATCCACTTTAACCTGTTCCTGAGTAATCCACTTTAACATGAACCTGTTCCTGAGTAATCACTTTAACTTTAACCTGTTCCTGAGTAATCCACTTTAACATGAACCTGTTCCTGAGTAATCCCACTGTTTTAACATGAACCTGTTCCTGAGTAATCCACTTTAACATGAACCTGTTCCTGAGTAATCCACTTTAACATGAACCTGTTCCTGAGTAATCCGCTTTAACATGAACCTGTTCCTGAGTAATCCACTTTAACATGAACCTGTTCCTGAGTAATCCACTTTAACCTGTTCCTGAGTAATCCGCTTTAACATTAACCTGTTCCTGAGTAATCCACTTTAACATTAACCTGTTCCTGAGTAATCCACTTTAACCTGTTCCTGAGTAATCCACTTTAACATTAACCTGTTCCTGAGTAATCCACTTTAACCTGTTCCTGAGTAATCCACTTTAACCTGTTCCTGAGTAATCCACTTTAACCTGTTCCTGAGTAATCCATTAACCTGTTCCTGAGTAATCCACTTTAACCTGTTCCTGAGTAATCCACTTTAACCTGTTCCTGAGTAATCCACTTTAACATGAACCTGTTCCTGAGTAATCCACTTTAACCTGTTCCTGAGTAATCCACTTTAACCTGTTCCTGAGTAATCCACTTTAACATTAACCTGTTCCTGAGTAATCCACTTTAACATGAACCTGTTCCTGAGTAATCCACTTTAACATGAACCTGTTCCTGAGTAATCCCCTTTAACCTGTTCCTGAGTAAGCTTTAATCCACTTTAACATGAACCTGTTCCTGAGTAATCCCTTTAACCTGTTCCTGAGTAATCCACTTTAACCTGTTCCTGAGTAATCCACTTTAACATGAACCTGTTCCTGAGTAATAACCTGTTCCTGAGTAACATGAACCTGTTCCTGAGTAATCCACTTTAACATGAACCTGTTCCTGAGTAAACTTTAACATGAACCTGTTCCTGAGTAATCCACTTTAACCTGTTCCTGAGTAATCCCTTTAACATTAACCTGTTCCTGAGTAATCCACTTTTAACCTGTTCCTGAGTAATCCACTTTAACATGAACCTGTTCCTGAGTAATCCACTTTAACATTAACCTGTTCCTGAGTAATCCACTTTTAACCTGTTCCTGAGTAATCCACTTTAACATTAACCTGTTCCTGAGTAATCCCTTTAACTGTTCCTGAGTAATCCACTTAACAACCTGTTCCTGAGTAATCCACTTTTAACCTGTTCCTGAGTAATCCCCTTTAACCTGTTCCTGAGTAATCCACTTTAACCTGTTCCTGAGTAATCCACTTTAACATGAACCTGTTCCTGAGTAATCCACTTTAACATTAACCTGTTCCTGAGTAATCCACTAACATTAACCTGTTCCTGAGTAATCCACTTTAACATTAACCTGTTCCTGAGTAATCCGCTTAACATGAACCTGTTCCTGAGTAATCCACTTTAACATAACCTGTTCCTGAGTAATCCACCGCTTTTAACCTGTTCCTGAGTAATCCACTTTAACATTAACCTGTTCCTGAGTAATCCCCTTTAACATGAACCTGTTCCTGAGTAATCCACTTTAACATGAACCTGTTCCTGAGTAATCCACTTTAACATGAACCTGTTCCTGAGTAATCCACTTTAATTAACCTGTTCCTGAGTAATCGCTTTAACATGAACCTGTTCCTGAGTAATCCACTTTAACATGAACCTGTTCCTGAGTAATCCTTTAACATGAACCTGTTCCTGAGTAATCCACTTTAACCTGTTCCTGAGTAATCCCCTTTAACCTGTTCCTGAGTAATCACTTAACATTAACCTGTTCCTGAGTAATCACTTTAACATTAACCTGTTCCCAAGTAATCCACTTTAACATTAACCTGTTCCTGAGTAATCCTTTAACTTTAACCTGTTCCTGAGTAATCCACTAACATTAACCTGTTCCTGAGTAATCCACTTTAACCTGTTCCTGAGTAATCCACTTTAACATTAACCTGTTCCTGAGTAATCCACTTTAACATGAACCTGTTCCTGAGTAATCCACTTTAACATTAACCTGTTCCTGAGTAATCCACTTAACATGAACCTGTTCCTGAGTAATCCACTTTAACCTGTTCCTGAGTAATCCACTTTAACCTGTTCCTGAGTAATCCGCTTTAACATGAACCTGTTCCTGAGTAATCTGCTTTAACATGAACCTGTTCCTGAGTAATCCCTAACATGAACCTGTTCCTGAGTAATCCTAATTTTAACATGAACCTGTTCCTGAGTAATCCACTTTAACCTGTTCCTGAGTAATCCACTTCTATTGTATGCTGTTACATAATACTTTGGTAATTGCATCTTAATAACTACATAATTATGCCATGAAGACATTTCCAAAGTCCTATTTATCAACTATGTTGCTATGGTAATAATGAAGTGGCGAGACATGTAAAACTGTTCTTAATGGGTTGTTTACTCTCAGTGTATATCTAGACTAATTCAACTGTTTTCTCATCAAATATTTGGCAGCCATCAAATAAATATATTTGTTTTGAAATAACTTGCATACCTTCAAAATACTTTCCAAATATAATTTGTTTTCTCTGAGACCTGTATTCGATATCAATAGAAACGAGTTGCCTTTAAATGTAAACTATTAGATTACTTGAGTATTTGAAAATGTGGTATTTTCAAATAAACCCCCAAACTACAACAATTCCCAGTCCAGGCTTGGTGTGTACCTGGTAATCCATTCCCTTGCTGTTGAGTGCTACGTTGATGGTGAAGGTGGAGGAGTCGTGATGCGGACGTAGAGACGGCTGTTCATCTGGACGATACCGGACTACAAAGTTCATCACCGCCTGGGCCTGGGGGTGTAATTCATACAAGAACCTGTACATACATGACAGTCTCGGAGGAAGCTGGTTAAATGTATTGGTGATATTTCAAAATGTTGGTAACCTGTTCGCCCTTGTCGTGAACATACTGATGAAGTCAGCTGCGGTGGAATGCAGAGGCCCGCTGACCAAGTCTGGTGTGCGACAACCTCCTATCAGAGCCTTCATGGACAACCTGACTGTGACAACATCCGTCCCAGGGAGTAGGTGGATTTTGAAGGGGCTGGAGAAGCTTGCCACCTGGGCACGGATGAGTTTCAAGCCAGCGAAGGCTAAAGCTGAAGATGGGCAAGACTGTGGACAAGTTCTACTTCGCCATTCGAGACACACAGATCCCATCCGTCGCAGAGAAATCGCTGTAGAGTGTTTGACAACAGCCGAGGGATACAGCATTCATCAAGACAATCAACCAAGAGCTGGTGGTCGGCTGCAGTGGACAAGGCAAGTTCAAGGTCTGGATGACACCAACACTCCCACTGATTCTCTGGATCCTCCTTGTCTACGAGGCCTTGATCTCTACAGTCCAGAGACAACAGCTACCTCAGAAAATGGCTGGGAATACCTCAAAGCAGCATCGCCCTGTTCTGTCAGAAGAACAAACTGAAGATACCCATCAGCTGCCTGAATGATGAATTCATGGTAAGCCGTACAAGGGACGTGCGACAATACTGGGAGTCAAGGGACCAGAAAGTCTCCTAGGCCGGGAAAGAGGGGAGGACAGGAAGCAAGTGGAGCAGGCTGAGTCACGGTTACGGCTGCGTGTTGGTGGGCATTACAACGTGCCTTCGACAAGGTCCAAGGGAAAGACCGACGGAAGCTGGTACAGGAGGAAGTGCCAGCAGCAGTCGAGGAGGAGAAGACGGCAGGATGGTCGAATGAGGCAGCAAGGAGCCTCGACAAGATGGGAGGGAGCAAGCAGTGGAATGTAAGGTCATATGGACCGAGCTTTGGAAAGCCTCAGCGCATACATTTTTGATCCAGGCAGTCTACAATGTTCTACCAAGCCCATCAGCCTGTTCTGCTGGGGCAAGGTGGGATTCACCATCATGCCCTCTGTGCCTGAAGAGACCCTTGAGCCCCAGGTGAGGCCGCTTCCCGCTGATGCCACACGACCAGGTGACTAAAGCCATTGTGGAAACAGCAAATCAAAGCGGGCAATCGTCAGAGCCAGGGACAGGCAATACCACCTACCAGAACCTCCACACGTCTTCTCACAACAGCTGAAGACTGGGAGCTGAAAGTCAACCTGGGAAAGTAGCACATTGAGGAGGCCAACGAAAGGAAGAGGCAAAGTACGAGGAGCCACAGGAGATCAAGGTACGAGTCATTACTGACGATATGTCTCAGGCCATCGCAAGACTTCCTTTTAAAGGAAAACAAGTCCTCTTTACTGTTGTGTGATTTGTGATTCAGATAAAGTATTTAACATGTGTCTGTGATTGCGTGTACCTTGGGGAAGTAGCCTGGGTAGAGTTTCTCAGTAACAGGGCTGATGTATTCTTTTAGGAACTTGAGCCACTCCTTCTCAAAGCCAATCTGGTTCATATGAATATCTACAGTAGGGACGTTCTCATAGCCCCTGCAAGACCGCTCATCCTGGAAAACACACAGAAGAAAACAGTTGACCAAAGCTGACATAGTAGTCACAGATGCACACTCTCTCTACCTCATGAGTCCTCCTCCTCCTCCTCCTCCTCCTCCGTACCGTGTGTCTTCCTCCCTCCATCCTCCAAAGTCTTCCATGGTTTCCACCAGATCATCACACATCCTGTCTGTAAACGATGGGAACCAGTACCACATCAGGACACGGCTGCTCCACGATGGTCTGGTTGTCTTCAAAGATCTTAGAGTAGTTTTCATGGATATACTTCTCCTTCCAGTCCTACAACACATATATAACATATATTACCATGGTTATACTTCTCCTTCCAGTCCTAAAACACATATATAACATATATTACCATGGTTATACTTCTCCTTCCAGTCCTAAAACACATATATAACATATATTAGCATGGTTATACTTCTCCTTCCAGTCCTACAACCACATATATAACATATATTAGCATGGTTATACTTCTCCTTCCCGGTCCTAAAACACATATATAACATATATTACCATGGTGTGTGTGTGAGTGTGATGGTGTGTGTGTGAGTGTGATGGTGAGTGTGTGAGTGTGATGGTGTGTGTGTGTGTGAGTGTGATGGTGAGTGTGATGGTGAGAGTGTGATGGTGAGTGTGTGAGTGTGTTGGTGAGTGTGATGGTGAGTGTGATGGTATGTGGTGTGATGGTGTGTGGTGTGTGTGTGATGGTGAGTGTGATGGTGAGTGTGATGGTGTGTGTGTGATGGTGTGTGTGAGTGTGATGGTGTGTGTGAGTGTGATGGTGAGTGTGATGAGTGAGTGTGATGGTGAGTGTGATGGTGTGTGTGTGTGATGGTGTGTGTGATGGTGTGTGCGATGGTGTGATGGTGTGTGTGATGGTGTAATGGTGTGTGTGTGTGTGATGGTGTGTGTGTGTGTGTGATGGTGTGTGTGTGTGTGTGTGATGGTGTGTGTGTGTGATGGTGTGTGTGAGTGTGATGGTGTGTGATGGTGTGTGTGAGTGTGATGGTGTGTATTATGGTGAGCGTGATGGTGTGTGTGATGGTGTGTGTGAGTGTGATGGTGTGTGTGATGGTGATTGTGATGTGTGTGTGTGTGTGAGTGTGATGGTGTGTGTGATGGTGTGTGTGAGTGTGATGGTGTGTGTGAGTGTGTGTGTGTGTGTGATGGTGTGTGTGTGTGTGATGGTGTGTGTGTGTGTGTGATGGTGTGTGTGTGTGTGATGGTGTGTGTGTGTGTTGGTGTGATGGTGTGTTGGTGTGATGGTGTGTGGTGTGTGGTGTGATGTGTGTGTGGTGTGATGGTGTGTGGTGTGATGTGTGTGTGTGATGTTGTGTGTTGTGATGTGTGTGTGTGATGTGTGTGTGTGTGTGATGTTGTGTGTGTGTGATGTTGTGTGTGTGTGATGTGTGTGTGTGTGTGATGTGTGTGTGTGATGTGTGTGTGTGTGATGTGTGTGTGTGATGTGTGTGATGTGTGTGTGTGATGGTGTGTGTGAGTGTGATGGTGTGTGTGTGTGATGGTGTGTGTGTGATGTGTGTGTGTGTGTGATGTGTGTGATGTGTGTGTGTGATGGTGTGTGTGAGTGTGATGGTGTGTGTGTGTGATGGTGGTGTGTGTGTGATGGTGTGTGTGTGTGTGATGGTGTGTGTGTGTGTGATGGTGTGTGTGATGGTGTGTGTGTGTGTGTGTGATGGTGTGTGGTGTGATGGTGTGTGGTGTGATGTGTGTGATGTGATGTGATGTGTGTGTGTGTGTGATGTGTGTGTGTGTGTGTGTGTGTGTGTGTGTGGGTGTGTGTGTGTGTGATGTGTGTGTGTGTGTGTGTGATGTTGTGTGTGTGTGTGTGATGTTGTGTGTGTGTGTGTGTGTGTGTGTGTGTGTGTGTGATGTGTGTGTGTGTGTGTGTGTGTGTGTGTGATGTGTGTGTGTGATGTGTGTGTGTGTGATGTGTGTGTGTGTGTGTGTATGTTGTGTGTGATGTGTGTGTGATGTTGTGAATGATGTGATGTTGTGAATGATGTGATGTGTGTGATGTGATGTGTGTGTGATGTGTGTGTGTGTGTGTGTGTGTGATGTGTGTGTGTGTGTGTGTGTGATGTTGTGTGTGTGTGTGTGTATGTTGTGTGTGTGTGTGTGTGTGTGTGTGTGTGTGTGATGTGTGTGTGTGTGTGTGTGTGTGTGATGTGTGTGTGTGATG
>NW_027012724.1:0-18471 GCF_036934945.1 Oncorhynchus masou masou
CTGCTCAGATAGCAAAGATGTTTTCCATCGTAGCAAGATCTTATTTATTTTTTAGCTTTCTATAAAAATGTATTATAGTGAGATCATTTCTTTCTTTCAGGATATGAATACTGAGTCTGTCCACATTCCCATCAGACCATTTTATTGGTAAACTTCACGGTTAATATAAAAGTTATATTCTTTTGTGACCCAATTATAAACTGGGTGGTTCGAGTCCTGAATGCTGATTGGCTGAAACAAAACATATTCCACGGGTATGAACAAACAGTTGTTTTTACTGCTCTAATTACCTTGGTAACCAGTTTATAATAGAAATAAGGAGTTTGTGGTATGGCCAATATACGCGCTAACGGCTGTATTCAGGCACACCATGTAGCGTTGTGCCTAAGAACAGCCCCTAGCCGTGGTATATTGGCCATATACCACACCTCCTCAGACCTTATTGCTTAAAGATAGTACACTTGGTTTTTTATCCAGAGAGGACTGAAAAAGTATCTAGATCCTCTGTGGATTTAAAATATAACATGAATCATCAGCGTACAAACGACACCTTTGTTTTTAGGCTGCGGGTTTCTAATCTAATATTATTGTTGGATCTGATTTCACAACGTTTCAATGGCCATAATAAATACACTGCATTTGGAAAGTTTTCAGACCCCTTGACACTTTCCACATTTTGTTACGTTACAGCCTTATTCTACAATGTATTACATTGTTGTTGTTTTCTTCTCATCAATCTGCACACAATACACCATAATGGCAAAGCAAAAACAGGTTCTTAGAAATGTGTGCAAATGTTTATCAAAAAAATGAAATATCACATTTACATAAGTATTCAGACCCTTTACTCAGTACTTGTTGAAGCACCTTTGGCAGCAATTACAGCCTTGAGTCTTATTGGGTTTGATGCTACAAGCTTGGCACATCTGTATTTGGGGAGTTTCTCACATTCTCCCATTCTTCTCTGTAGATGCTCTCATGCTGAGGTTGGATTGGGAGCGTCGCTGCACAGCTATTTTCAGAGATGTTCAACGGGTTCAATTCCGGGCTCTGGCTGGGGCTCTAGCGAGATTCAGAAAACTTGTCCCAAAGCCACCCCTGTCTTGGCTGTGTGCTTAGGGTCGTTGTCCTGTTGAAGGTAAACCTTCGCCTCATCTGAAGTCCTGAGTGCGCTGGAGCAGGATTTCTATTCTCCCAGTCCCTGCCATTGAAAACATCCCAACATCATGGTGCTGCCACCACCATGTGCTTCACCGTAGGGATGGTGCCATGTTTCCTCCAGACGTGACTCTGGGCATTCAGGTCATAGAGTTCAATCTTGATTTCATCAGACCAGAAAATCTTGTTTCTCATGGTCTGAGTTCTTTAGATGCCTTTTGACAAACTCCAAGTGGGCTGTCATTTGCCTTTTACTAAGGAGTGGCATCTGTCTGGTCACTCTACCATAAAAGGCCTGATTGGTGGAGTGCTGCAGAGATGATTGTCGTTCTGAAGATTCTCCCATCTCCACAGAGGAACTCTGTCAGAGTGGAGAACAGAAAGGACAACGCTGCACACTGCTGCTCCCAGGTGATATTTATTAGTAATAGCGTTTCTGCCCATCAAGCATCCGTATCCCAGGTGGGGGGTGGAAAGTAATTATATATAGGGGCTGTTGACTATCATTAAATGTGAAGACTGTATATTATCAAATCAATTCTCTATGTAATTTAATTAAGCAATTAAACTAATCGTGTAACTTTAATTAACTAGGAGTCGGAGCAGCACGGGAAAAATAGTTAAAGAGTATCTATTTCCCGAATTTCATATCTTATCGATTACATTTACTTATTAATGTAATATTACCAGTCATATTCTGAATGTCACAAACTCTTGGATATCTGCACGCACCCTAGCATATATCATGAATCAGCGATATACAAATTGGCTTAATTCTTTTTTTTTACTAACGAACTTTAAAATCAATCACAGAATTACATAAACACACACACAACAGGTCATACGTTGGTTACTGATATGACACACTGAAAAACTCCCGAGTGGGCTATGATGGCTTGGTAGACAAAGGAAAGAGGTGGGGACAGTTCCAGAGCGGAAACTCAGAGAGATTCACTGTAATACAGTTCATAACTACACTCGTGAAATTTTAATATTTTGAATATGAACAGCCGCTAATTCGAAAATAAAATGCAATTTATATATTTACGAGTGTATGCCATTGTTGTCTCTCTGCGATCACGGTCCGTCTGCTGGATAGTCAGTCGACAGAAAGCCTCTGGTTTGTCTACCAGAGATCAAAGTCTGTCAGAGTTGTAGGTTGTTATAATGGTTACTTTAGAGGTTGATTTGGAAATGTTCTTAGATTGATGCGTTTGCCAGACTAAAGTACTCAAACAGCTGCAGCCTGAATAATTGTTCTTTCGTTTGTAGATTTCTAGCCATTTCAACGTGGAAATGAGTATCTCGCTTAGAAGGCCAACATCACATTACATCTTCTCACAAATAGGTTCATATTCATATTTACTATATATTTTATACAACCATCAGATGCAAACAGCATATCAAGAAGTGTACAAAGACACAGTAATGTGTTTCCTGTCCTGAGATCACCAAATGAAACAAACTCGACATGACTGTCCCTTAGGTGTCCGCGGACCATTCCCTCGCTCTCAAAAATAGTAATATTGTTTAATTCTCCAATTTTGGGGGATTAGGAGTATTGGCAAGAAGAATGTCTTTGTTCTACATAGGCTTTCCTCCCTCAGTACTCCATTGCAGCTAAGAGAGAGTTTCTGCTAGGAATTTGTGACCAGTGTAAAACCTGTGGAGAGAGAGCAGAGAGGCGTGGCAGCTACGAAGGGCCATGTCGTGGACAGGGCAGTACTCAGTGACATCACTTCCTGATACAAGAGGTAAAAAAATACATAACATAGGTTTACAATATTAACATTCAATGTATAAAAATATATTATCATACTCAATGTAAGTGATCAATATAATAATAATATGCTAACAATATACATACACATACAATATTCAGTTGATAAAAAACACAATTTGGATATAGTGAAACTATAAAAATGGTTTCAAGTCAAACCTCGCAGCCAAGAGAGACAGTCTGTGGATCCAGAAAGATTTCCTTTGCAGAAGTTTCCTCTCAGAGAGACCATCGGGTTCTTGATCAACTCCTGACCAAGGCCCTTCTCCAATCGACTGCTCAGTTTGGACCGGCGGCCAGCTCTAGGAAGAGTCTTGGTGGTTCCAAACTTCTTCCATTTACGAATGATGGAGGCCACTGTGTTCTTGAGGACCTTCAATGCTGCAGAAATACTTGGAACCCTTTTCCAGATCTGCGCCTCGACACAATCCTGTCTCAGAGCTTTACAGACAATTCCTAATTCCTTCGACTTCATGGCTTGGTTTTTGCTCTGACGTGCACTGTCAACTTTGGGACCTTACATAGACAGATGTGTTCTTTTCAAATCAGGCTCTGGACAACCAGACAGATGGACAGGAGGGTTCACCTCAGGAATAAGGGTGCACCCTTGACTTTATGATGAATTACTGTTGCCTAGGGCCCAGAGGGGATTTCGAGCTGTTCTGGACCGGCTTGACCGGCGCTCTGTGAACGTCGAAGGGTCCAGTGCCTTTATAATGCCAGAAAGACCCATCTTTCTGCTCTCTGTTTCCACTCTATCAGCTGACTTGAAGTGTCAGGTTTCACACCCCAGATTTGCATAGGGAGTGGTCTATCCAGACAAAGAATCGATTTGCTCTTCTCTTCTCAGGAACCTGAGAGATGACATATTAAAGGTGACCGTGTAGCAGATCGTTAGTTTGTCGTTAGTTTAAATAAAATGGGGTCAAATTTTGCTTCATATTTATTTTATGGTTATAAGAAAGGTGAAATATTATAGTATTATATAATAGTGAAATATTATAGTAAGTCATTTAAAATTTGATTGCGGGTACATTTTAATCCCTATTCTCCCACTTTTGTCGAATTGGAAAAAACATAATATTGTAATATTTTATATTTTCACAACATTTGTACTATGTACTTGAGGTTATGTCCTCAAAAGCGAGTACAGCGTTTTATTTAAAAAAAATACCAAGTCAACAGTAGTGCACTATATAGGGCCCTGGTCTACAGTAGTGTACTAAATAGGGCCTGGTCAAATGTAGCGTATTAAATAGGCCACTGTTCTACAGTAGTGTACTATATAGGGCCCTGGTCTACAGTAGTGTTCTAAATAGGGCCTTTGGTCAACTGTAGCATACTATATAGGGCCCCTGGTCTACAGTAGTGTACTAAAAGGGCCCTGGTCTACAGTAGTGTACTAAAAAGGTCCTTGGTCAACTGTAGCGCACTATATAGGGCCCTGGTCTACAGTAGTGTACTATATAGGGCCCTGGTCTACAGTAGTGTTCTAAATAGGGCCTTGGTCAACAGTAGTGTACTAAATAGGGCCCTGGTCAACAGTAGTGTACCAAATAGGGCCTTGGTCAACAGTAGTGTACCAAATAGGCCCCTCGTCTACAGTAGTGTACCAAATAGGGCCCTGGTCAACAGTAGTACCAAATAGGGCCCTGGTCTACAGTAGTACCAAATAGGGCCCTGGTCAACAGTAGTGTACTAAATAGGGCCTTGGTCAACAGTACTGTACAAAATAGGGCCTTGGTCAACAGTAGTGTACCAAATAGTGCCTTGGTCAACAGTAGTGTACCAAATAGGGCCCTGGTTCACAGTAGTGTACTAAAAGGGCCTTGGTCAACTGTATGCGTACTATATAGGGCCCTGGTCTACAGTAGTGTATTATATAGGGCCCTGGTCTACAGTAGTGTTCTAAATAGGGCCTTGGTCAACTGTAGCATACTATATAGGTTCCTGGTCTACAGTAGTGTACTATATAGGGCCCTGGTCTACAGTAGTGCACTAAATAGGGCCTTGGTCAACTGTAGCGCACTATATAGGGCCCTGGTCTACAGTAGTGTACTATAGGGCCCTGGTCTACAGTAGTGTTCTAAATAGGGCCTTGGTCAACAGTAGTGTACTAAATAGGGCCCTGGTCAACAGTAGTGTACCAAATAGGGCCTTGGTCAACAGTAGTGTACCAAATAGGGCCCTCGTCTACAGTAGTGTACCAAATAGGGCCCTGGTCAACAGTAGTGTACCAAATAGGGCCCTGGTCTACAGTAGTGTACCAAATAGGGCCCTGGTCAACAGTAGTGTACTAAATAGGGCCTTGGTCAACAGTACTGTACAAAATAGGGCCTTGGTCAACAGTAGTGTACCAAATAGTGCCTTGGTCAACAGTAGTGTACCAAATAGGGCCCTGGTCTACAGTAGTGTACTAAAAAGGGCCTTGGTCAACTGTAGCGTACTATATAGGGCCCTGGTCTACAGTAGTGTATTATATAGGGCCCTGGTCTACAGTAGTGTTCTAAATAGGGCCTTGGTCAACTGTAGCATACTATATAGGTTCCTGGTCTACAGTAGTGTACTATATAGGGCCCTGGTCTACAGTAGTGCACTAAATAGGGCCTTGGTCAACTGTAGCGTACTATAGGCCCTGGTCTACAGTAGTGTACTATATAGGGCTCTGGTCTACAGTAGTGTTCTAAATATGGCCTTGGTCAACTGTAGCATACTATATAGGTTCCTGGTCACAGAGTGTACTATATAGGGCCCTGGTCTACAGTAGTGTACTAAATAGGGCCTTGGTCAACTGTAGCGTACGATATAGGGCCCTGGTCTACAGTAGCGTGCGATATAGGGCCCTGGTCTACAGTAGTGTTCTAAATAGGGCCCTGGTCTACAGTAGTGTACTAAATAGGCCCTGGTCTACAGTAGTGTACTAAATAGGGCCTTGGTCAACAGTAGTGTACCAAATAGGGCCTTGGTCAACAGTAGTGTACTAAATAGGCCCTGTTCAACAGTAGTGTACCAAATAGTGCCTTGGTCAACAGAAGTGTACTATATAGGGCCCTGGTCAACAGTAGTGTACTAAATAGGGACTTGGTCAACAGTAGTGTACTGAATATGGCCCTGGTCAACAGTAGTGTACCAAATAGGGCCTTGGTCAACAGTAGTGTACCAAATAGGGCCCTGGTCAACAGTAGTGTACCAAATAGGGCCCTGGTCAACAGTAGTGTACCAAATAGTGCCTTGGTCAACAGTAGTGTACCAAATAGGGCACTGGTCTACAGTAGTGTACTAAATAGGGCCTTGGTCTACAGTAGTGTTCTAAATAGGGCCCTGGTCTACAGTAGTGTACTAAATAGGGCCCTGGTCTACAGTAGTGTACTAAATAGGGCCTTGGTCAACAGAAGTGTACTATATAGGGCCCTGGTCAACAGTAGTGTACTAAATAGGGCCTTGGTCAACAGTAGTGTACTAAATAGGGCCCTGGTCAACAGTAGTGTACCAAATAGGGCCTTGGTCAACAGTAGTACAAAATAGGGCCTCGTCTACAGTAGTGTACCAAATAGGGCCCTGGTCAACAGTAGTGTACCAAATAGTGCCTTGGTCAACAGTAGTGTACCAAATAGGGCCTTGGTCAACAGTAGTGTACTAAATAGGGCCTTGGTCAACTGTAGCGTACGATATAGGGCCCTGGTCTACAGTAGCGTGCGATATAGGGCCCTGGTCTACAGTAGTGTTCTAAATAGGGCCCTGGTCTACAGTAGTATACTAAATAGGGCCCTGGTCTACAGTAGTGTACCAAATAGGGCCTTGGTCAACAGTAGTGTACTAAATAGGGCCCTGGTCAACAGTAGTGTACTATAGGGCCCTGGTCAACAGTAGTGTACCAAATAGGGCCTTGGTCAACAGTAGTGTACCAAATAGGGCCTCGTCTACAGTAGTGTACCAAATAGGGCCCTGGTCAACAGTAGTGTACCAAATAGGCCCTGGTCTACAGTAGTGTACCAAATAGGGCCCTGGTCAACAGTAGTGTACTAAATAGGGCCTTGGTCAACAGTAGTGTACCAAATAGAGCCTTGGTCAACAGTAGTGTACCAAATAGTGCCTTGGTCAACAGTAGTGTACCAAATAGGGCCCTGGTCTACAGTAGTGTACCAAATAGTGCCCTGGTCTACAGTAGTGTACCAAATAGTGCCCTGGTCTACAGTAGTGTACCAAATAGTGCCTTGGTCAACAGTAGTGTACCAGATAGTGCCCTGGTTCACAGTAGTGTACCAAATAGTGCCTTGGTAACAGTAGTGTACTAAATAGGGCCCTGGTCTACAGTAATGTACCATATAGGGCCTTGGTCAACAGTAGTGTACTAAATAGGGCCCAGGTCAACAGTAGTGTACTAAATAGGTCCCTGGTCAACAGTAGTGTACCAAATAGGGCCCTGGTCAACAGTAGTGTACTAAATAGGGCCCTGGTCAACAGTAGTGTACTAAATAGGGCCTTGGTCAACAGTAGTGTACCAAATAGGGCCTTGGTCAACAGTAGTGTACCAAATAGGGCCCTGGTCTACAGTAGTGTACTAAATAGGGCCCTGGTCAACAGTAGTGTACCAAATAGGGCCTTGGTCAACAGTAGTGTACCAAATAGGGCCCTCGTCTACAGTAGTGTACCAAATAGGGCCCTGGTCAACAGTAGTGTACCAAATAGGGCCCTGGTCTACAGTAGTGTACCAAATAGGGCCCTGGTCAACAGTAGTGTACTAAATAGGGCCTTGGTCAACAGTACTGTACAAAATAGGGCCTTGGTCAACAGTAGTGTACCAAATAGTGCCTTGGTCAACAGTAGTGTACCAAATAGGGCCCTGGTCTACAGTAGTGTACTAAAAAGGGCCTTGGTCAACTGTAGCGTACTATATAGGGCCCTGGTCTACAGTAGTGTATTATATAGGGCCCTGGTCTACAGTAGTGTTCTAAATAGGGCCTTGGTCAACTGTAGCATACTATATAGGTTCCTGGTCTACAGTAGTGTACTATATAGGGCCCTGGTCTACAGTAGTGCACTAAATAGGGCCTTGGTCAACTGTAGCGCACTATATAGGGCCCTGGTCTACAGTAGTGTACTATATAGGGCCCTGGTCTACAGTAGTGTTCTAAATAGGGCCTTGGTCAACAGTAGTGTACTAAATAGGGCCCTGGTCAACAGTAGTGTACCAAATAGGGCCTTGGTCAACAGTAGTGTACCAAATAGGGCCCTCGTCTACAGTAGTGTACCAAATAGGGCCCTGGTCAACAGTAGTGTACCAAATAGGGCCCTGGTCTACAGTAGTGTACCAAATAGGGCCCTGGTCAACAGTAGTGTACTAAATAGGGCCTTGGTCAACAGTACTGTACAAAATAGGGCCTTGGTCAACAGTAGTGTACCAAATAGTGCCTTGGTCAACAGTAGTGTACCAAATAGGGCCCTGGTCTACAGTAGTGTACTAAAAGGGCCTTGGTCAACTGTAAGCGTACTATATAGGGCCCTGGTCTACAGTAGTGTATTATATAGGGCCCTGGTCTACAGTAGTGTTCTAAATAGGGCCTTGGTCAACTGTAGCATACTATATAGGTTCCTGGTCTACAGTAGTGTACTATATAGGGCCCTGGTCTACAGTAGTGCACTAAATAGGGCCTTGGTCAACTGTAGCGTACTATATAGGGCCCTGGTCTACAGTAGTGTACTATATAGGGCTCTGGTCTACAGTAGTGTTCTAAATATGGCCTTGGTCAACTGTAGCATACTATATAGGTTCCTGGTCTACAGTAGTGTACTATATAGGGCCCTGGTCTACAGTAGTGTACTAAATAGGGCCTTGGTCAACTGTAGCATGATATAGGGCCCTGGTCTACAGTAGCGTACATATAGGCCCTGGTCTACAGTAGTGTTCTAAATAGGGCCCTGGTCTACAGTAGTGTACTAAATAGGGCCCTGGTCTACAGTAGTGTACTAAATAGGGCCTTGGTCAACAGTAGTGTACCAAATAGGGCCTTGGTCAACAGTAGTGTACTAAATAGGGCCCTGTTCAACAGTAGTGTACCAAATAGTGCCTTGGTCAACAGAAGTGTACTATATAGGGCCCTGGTCAACAGTAGTGTACTAAATAGGGACTTGGTCAACAGTAGTGTACTGAATATGGCCCTGGTCAACAGTAGTGTACCAAATAGGGCCTTGGTCAACAGTAGTGTACCAAATAGGGCCCTGGTCAACAGTAGTGTACCAAATAGGGCCCTGGTCAACAGTAGTGTACCAAATAGTGCCTTGGTCAACAGTAGTGTACCAAATAGGGCACTGGTCTACAGTAGTGTACTAAATAGGGCCTTGGTCTACAGTAGTGTTCTAAATAGGGCCCTGGTCTACAGTAGTGTACTAAATAGGGCCCTGGTCTACAGTAGTGTACTAAATAGGGCCTTGGTCAACAGAAGTGTGTATATAGGGCCCTGGTCAACAGTAGTGTACTAAATAGGGCCTTGGTCAACAGTAGTGTACTAAATAGGGCCCTGGTCAACAGTAGTGTACCAAATAGGGCCTTGGTCAACAGTAGTGTACAAAATAGGGCCCTCGTCTACAGTAGTGTACCAAATAGGGCCCTGGTCAACAGTAGTGTACCAAATAGTGCCTTGGTCAACAGTAGTGTACCAAATAGGGCCTTGGTCAACAGTAGTGTACTAAATAGGGCCTTGGTCAACTGTAGCGTACGATATAGGGCCCTGGTCTACAGTAGCGTGCGATATAGGGCCCTGGTCTACAGTAGTGTTCTAAATAGGGCCCTGGTCTACAGTAGTATACTAAATAGGGCCCTGGTCTACAGTAGTGTACCAAATAGGGCCTTGGTCAACAGTAGTGTACTAAATAGGGCCCTGGTCAACAGTAGTGTACTATATAGGGCCCTGGTCAACAGTAGTGTACCAAATAGGGCCTTGGTCAACAGTAGTGTACCAAATAGGGCCCTCGTCTACAGTAGTGTACCAAATAGGGCCCTGGTCAACAGTAGTGTACCAAATAGGGCCCTGGTCTACAGTAGTGTACCAAATAGGGCCCTGGTCAACAGTAGTGTACTAAATAGGGCCTTGGTCAACAGTAGTGTACCAAATAGAGCCTTGGTCAACAGTAGTGTACCAAATAGTGCCTTGGTCAACAGTAGTGTACCAAATAGGGCCCTGGTCTACAGTAGTGTACCAAATAGTGCCCTGGTCTACAGTAGTGTACCAAATAGTGCCCTGGTCTACAGTAGTGTACCAAATAGTGCCTTGGTCAACAGTAGTGTACCAGATAGTGCCCTGGTCTACAGTAGTGTACCAAATAGTGCCTTGGTCAACAGTAGTGTACTAAATAGGGCCCTGGTCTACAGTAATGTACCATATAGGGCCTTGGTCAACAGTAGTGTACTAAATAGGGCCCAGGTCAACAGTAGTGTACTAAATAGGTCCCTGGTCAACAGTAGTGTACCAAATAGGGCCCTGGTCAACAGTAGTGTACTAAATAGGGCCCTGGTCAACAGTAGTGTACTAAATAGGGCCTTGGTCAACAGTAGTGTACCAAATAGGGCCTTGGTCAACAGTAGTGTACCAAATAGGGCCCTGGTCAACAGTAGTGTACTAAATAGGGCCCTGGTCAACAGTAGTGTACTAAATAGGGCCTTGGTCAACAGTAGTGTACCAAATAGGGCCCTGGTCAACAGTAGTGTACCAAATAGGGCCCTGGTCAACAGTAGTGTACTAAATAGGGCCTTGGTCAACAGTAGTGTACCAAATAGGGCCTTGGTCAACAGTAGTGTGCAAATAGTGCCTTGGTCAACAGTAGTGTACCAAATAGGGCCCTGGTCTACAGTAGTGTACCAAATAGTGCCCTGGTCTACAGTAGTGTACCAAATAGTGCCCTGGTCTACAGTAGTGTACCAAATAGTGCCTTGGTCAACAGTAGTGTACCAAATAGTGCCCTGGTCTACAGTAGTGTACCAAATATTGCCTTGGTCAACAGTAGTGTACTAAATAGGGCTCTGGTCTACAGTAATGTACCAAATAGGGCCTTGGTCAACAGTAGTGTACTAAATAGGGCCCAGGTCAACAGTAGTGTACTAAATAGGGCCCTGGTCAACAGTAGTGTACCAAATAGGGCCCTGGTCAACAGTAGTGTACTAAATAGGGCCCTGGTCAACAGTAGTGTACCAAATAGGGCCCTGGTCAACAGTAGTGTACTAAATAGGGCCCTGGTCAACAGTAGTGTACTAAATTAGGCTTTTCAGCTGCTTGCCATGTAATGAAGGTGTTGCAGAGGTCTGTTATTACAATCATACAGACCTCATTGGCTGAGTGCACCAGGCCAGCACGGTGTACAGTACTGTATACGGTAATGCTGTTCCTGAAGCATAGCATGGAAAGATTCACAACCTATAGACTGATACTGTAGATCCACAACCTATAGACTGATACTGTAGATCCACAACCTATAGACTGATACTGTAGATCCACAACCTTTAGACTGATACTGTAGATCCACAACCTATAGACTGATACTGTAGATCCACAACCTATAGACTGATACTGTAGATCCACAACCTTTAGACTGATACTGTAGGTCCACAACCTATAGACTGATACCTTAGATCCACAACCTAGAGACTGATACTGTAGATTCACAACCTATAGACTGATACTGTAGATTCACAACCTATAGACTGATACTGTAGATCCACAACCTATAGACTGATACTGTAGGTCCACAACCTATAGACTGATACCTTAGATCCACAACCTATGGACTGATACCTTAGATCCACAACCTATAGACTGATACTGTAGATCCACAACCTATAGACTGATACTGTAGGTCCACAACCTATAGACTGAGACCTTAGATCCACAACCTATAGACTGATACCGTAGATCCACAACCTATAGACTGATACTGTCTGTTCACTCTGCTATGCTTTATCTTGGCCAGGTCGCAGTTGCAAATGAGAACTTGTTCTCAACTAGCCTACCTGGTTATTAAATAAAGGTGAAATAAAAATGTAAAAAAAAATACTGTAGATCCACAACCTAAAGTTTGTCCCTGTAGATTCTTACATCCAACGAGATGTTCCTGGATAGTCTTTATTAGAGTGCAGTCTCTCTGTCTGACCGTCTGTTTGTCCGTCTGCGTTTCCCTACGATATCATGACTTGCATAAATCTCGGGTTTCCTATCATCAAAACTTCGCTGAGGATTTACAACGGCGCTGGATTTTTCATCAATTCGTCGGTGAACAGAATGGTCAAACTCACAAAAAGGGAAAACGTTTTTTGAGTCTGGATTCCTTTTGTGAGGCGGCTGGGGAACATGATTCTTGTTTCATATCTGACGAGAGTTTTACTGTAGCTGGGACAATCTGACTTCAGTTGCACCCGTTGACTTAGATTTGTGATCCTATAGAGAGTGGTGGTGCAGCATCATCCAGGGTCAAAGATGTGAGAATAATATGCAGATTGTTATGCCGGATTATTCAAGGTAAATCTCACGTCAGATAAGGTGCCCAGGATCAGATTGTCATGCTGGATTATTCAAGGTCATTCTCACGTCAGATTAGGTCCCCAGGATCCTTTTATAGCGAGCAGTGAAAAGGGTATAAACACGTGGAGTTACTACTTAATTACTAGTGATCCTATTGATACGCTGTGGAGACCCTATTCCCTATGGGTCTTCCCTATGTGTCTCTGTGCACTATGTAGGGAATTAGGGTGCCATTTGAGATGGAGACTCACTCTTACAGTAGAGATGGTAGGACAAAACACAGTAGAAAAAGAACATTTCCCTCTAACCCAGTGTGTCTTTCTCCTGGTCCTGGGAAACTAAATGTGTTGTTGCCCTCGCGCAACATAACGTATTTCACTAATCAACTCTAATCAACCAGGATTGAAGAAACACCGTTTTTAGTTTTTAGAATGTCCAGTCGAGTCCGTGTACTAATCACAGTGGGGCAAACAAAAGTCTGTTGCTGAGAGATAATCTAGTAATATGAGGTAGACGTAGGGTTAAAGAGAGTTGAGTTAAAGTAACTATGCGTAGATAAATAAATAGAGAGTAGCAGAAATAAAAGAAGGGGTTTGGGTAGCCCTTTGGATTAGCTGTTCGGGAGTTTACGGTCTGTGGAGGGTGGTAGCATTTTTAATGAAGCCTTTTGGACCTCGATTTGATCTAGTGGTTGATGGCAATAGGAACCATTGTAACGTAATGTCTCATTAAAAGACATAGAAAATACACCTAGAATATCCCAGTCAAATGTGCATGTTAAATTCCCACTGTGGGAAGTTATAGGTTGAACAAATGAGACGACGAGACGACGCCGGACCTACATTTGGAAAGAGGAGGAAGTCGTAAACGACAAACCTCGCTATGGGATGGTTCACTGTAGTCTTTACATTTTACACATACAGTGAGGCAAAAAAGTATTTAGTCAGCCACCAATTGTGCAAGTTCTCCCACTTAAAATGATTAGAGAAATCTTGCTTGTTTGTAGGTGACCAAATACTTATTTTACACCATAAATTGCAAATAAATTCATTAAAAATCCTACAATGTGATTTTCAGGATTTTTCTCTCATTTTGTCTGTCATAGTTGAAGTGTACCTATGATGAAAATTACAGGCCTCTCTCATCTTTTTAAGTGGGAGAACTTGCACAATTGGTGCTTGACTAAATACTTTTTTTGCCCCACTGTATTTGTAAAATAAACCCGAAGAGTTATGAAAATAGCTTGGTGAGTCCAAGGTAAATATTTGAGCTCATCTTAAAACCGCTGAGAGTCGACAAAGCGTCCGGTTTGGGCGAAAGACTATTATGACCCCTGTATGGCCCCTGTATGGAAAGATGAGAATCTCACAAACACATTGCTGTTCTCAACAAGCGTCTTGGGACTGATCTGAAGTCCGGTACAGCTGATCTGCCAGCAACCCAAACTCTCCGTAAAGGTGAGTCTCACACGAACACGAAGACGTCGGTTGTTTTACTCTCGGACGCCCACAGGTCTCACAAGACCTGTCTCAAGGTTCCCTGGTGACAGTTGAAATGTTTTTAATATCTATGGAGACTGTTAAGTACCAAAAATAACAGGTTAAATATATGTTTAAAAAGAAGAAGAAATCCTCTCAGAGAGGACAGCCAACTCAGAACAAACTTCCTCGGGATATTTTCTTGGGACTATCTGTTATTCAATGTGTTTCTAATAGCAGTAAGGACTATCTGTTATTCAATGTGTTTCTATGGGCTAATAGCAGTAAGGACTATCTGTTATTCAATGTGTTTCTATTGGCTAATAGCAGTAAGGACTGTCTGTTATTCAATGTGTTTCTATTGGCTGATAGCAGTAAGGACTATCTGTTATTCAATGTGTTTCTATTGGCTGATAGCAGTAAGGACTATCTGTTATTCAATGTGTTTCTATGGGCTAATAGCAGTAAGGACTATCTGTTATTCAATGTGTTTCTATTGGCTAATAGCAGTAAGGACTATCTGTTATTCAATGTGTTTCTAATAGCAGTAAGGACTATCTGTTATTCAATGTGTTTCTATTGGCTAATAGCAGTAAGGACTATCTGTTATTCAATGTGTTTCTATGGGCTAATAGCAGTAAGGACTATCTGTTATTCAATGTGTTTCTAATAGCAGTAAGGACTATCTGTTATTCAATGTGTTTCTAATAGCAGTAAGGACTATCTGTTATTCAATGTGTTTCTAATAGCAGTAAGGACTATCTGTTATTCAATGTGTTTCTAATAGCAGTAAGGACTATCTGTTATTCAATGTGTTTCTATTGGCTAATAGCAGTAAGGACTATCTGTTATTCAATGTGTTTCTATTGGCTAATAGCAGTAAGGACTATCTGTTATTCAATGTGTTTCTATTGGCTAATAGCAGTAAGAACAAGAACACATTTTAATCCCCAATACTTCAAAGGGTCTTACATTTCTAAATCAACTAGCTTAATGATCCTTGGGTTGACCTTCTTAAAACAATGCCGTATTGCTCCACCGGCTTAGACAGGATTTAGACTGTAAGGGGTTGATGTATCTGAGGATGTGAGACTTCCAGCATACCAGGCCATAGCGATGTACTGCCTTATAGAGTGAGAGAGAGAGAGATGACAGAGAGAGAGAGAGATGACAGAGAGAGAGAGAGAGAGAACAGAGAGAGAGAGAGAACAGAGAGAGAGAGAACAGAGAGAGAGAGAGAGAGAGAGAACAGAGAGAGAGAGAGAACAGAGAGAGAGAACAGAGAGAGAGAGAGAGAGAGAACAGAGAGAGAGAGAACAGAGAGAGAGAGAGAGAGAGAACAGAGAGAGAGAGAGAACAGAGAGAGAGAGAGAGAGAGCAGAGAGAGAGAGAACAGAGAGAGAGAACAGAGAGAGAGAGAGAACAGAGAGAGAACAGAGAGAACAGAGAGAGAGAAGAGAGAGAGAGAGAACACAGAGAGAGAGAACACAGAGAGAGAGAGAGAACAGAGAGAGAGAACAGAGAGAGAGAACAGAGAGGGAGAGAGAGAACACAGAGAGAGAGAGAGAACAGAGAGAGAGAACAGAGAGAGAGAGAGAACAGAGAGAGAGAGAGAGACAGAGAGAGAACAGAGAACAGAGAGAGAGAGAGAACAGAGAGAGAGAACAGAAGAGAGAGAACACAGAGAGAGAGAGAGAACAGAGAGAGAGAGAGAGAACAGAGAGAGAGAGAGAGAACACAGAGAGAGAGAGAGAGAGAGAACAGAGAGAGAGAACAGAGAGAGAGAGAGAACACACAGAGAGAGAGAGAGAGAGAGAGAGAGAGAACAGAGAGAGAGAGAGAACAGAGAGAGAGAGAGAACAGAGAGAGAGAGAGAGAGAACAGAGAGAACAGAGAGAACAGAGAGAACAGAGAGAACAGAGAGATGAGGTGGAAGCTGAGCTGCACTTCCTAACCTCCTGTCCAATGTATGACCATATTAGAGAGACATATTTCCCTCAGATTACACAGATCCACAAAGAATTCGAATACAAATCCAATTTTGGAAAACTCCCATATCTACTGGGTGAAATTCAACAGTGTGACATCAGAGCAGCAAGATTTGTGACCTGTTGCCACGAGAAAAGGGCAACCAGTGAAGAACACACACCATTGTAAATACAACCCATATTTATGCTTATTTATTTTATCTTGTGTCCTTTAACCATTTGTACATTGTTAAAACACTGTATATATATATATATATATATATATATATATATATATATATATATATATATATATATATATATATATATATATATAATATGACATTTGTAATGTCTTTATTGTTTTTGAAACTTCTGTATGTGTGATGTCTACTGTTAATTTTTATTGTTTATTTCACTTTATATATTATCTACCTTACTTGCTTTGGCAATGTTAACACATGTTTCCCATGCCAATAAAGCCCTTGAATTGAATTGAATTGAGAGAACAGAGAGAACAGAGAGAGAGAGAGAGAGACAGAGAGAGAAAGAGAGAGAGAGAGAGAGAGAGAGAGAGAGAGAGAGAGAGAGAGAGAGAGAGAGAGAGAGAGAGAGAGAGAGAGAAGAGAAGAGAGAGAGAGGGAGAGAGAGAGAGAGAGACAGAGAGAGAGAGAGACAGAGAGACAGAGAGAGAGAGACAGAGAGAGAGTAAAAACACTGTATATATATATAATATGACATTTGTAATGTCTTTATTGTTTTGAAACTTCTGTATGTGTGATGTCTACTGTTAATTTTTATTGTTTATTTCACTTTATATATTATATACCTTACTTGCTTTGGCAATGTTAACACATGTTTCCCATGCCAATAAAGCCCCTTGAATTGAATTGAATTGAGAGAGAGACAGAGAGAGAGAGAGTCACATTGTATAATGATTGGAAACAGACGTAGGAATACATAGTAGTTTCTTGTTTTTTTCTCCTCCCTTAACAACAGAGCGAGGTGTAAACTCTCGTGGCAGTGTATTGTCCTTGATCAGAGAAGTGGGAGGTTGTTGTGTTGTGGGATGGTCCCAGGGTTGATGAATGGGAGGTAGTTGTGCTGTGGGATGGTCCTAGGGTTGATGAATGGGAGGTCGTTGTGTTGTGGGATGGTCCCAGGGTTGATGAATGGGAGGTAGTTGTGTTGTGGGATGGTCTAGGGTGATGAATGGGAGGTCGTTGTGTTGTGGGATGGTCCAGGGTTGATGAATGGGAGGTCGTTGTGTTGTGGGATGGTCCCAGGGTTGATGAATGGGAGGTAGTTGTGTTGTGGGATGGTCCTAGGGTTGATGAATGGGAGGTCGTTGTGCTGTGGGATGGTCCCAAGGGTTGATGAATGAGAGGTAGTTGTGTTGTGGGATGGTCCCAGGGTTGATGAATGGGAGGTCGATGTTGTGTTGTGGGATGGTCCCAGGGTTGATGAATGGGAGGTAGTTGTGCTGTGGGATGGTCCCAGGGTTGATGAATGGGAGGTAGTTGTGCTGTGGGATGGTCCCAGGGTTGATGAATGGGAGGTAGTTGTGTTGTGGGATGGTCCCAGGTTGATGAATGGGAGGTCGTTGTGTTGTGGGATGGTCCCAGGTTGATGAATGGGAGGTAGTTGTGCTGTGGGATGGTCCCAGGGTTGATGAATGGGAGGTAGTTGTGTTGTGGGATGGTCCCAGGGTTGATGAATGGGAGGTCGTTGTGCTGTGGGATGGTCCCAGGGTTGATGAATGGGAGGTCGTTGTGTTGTGGGATGGTCCTAGGGTTGATGAATGGGAGGTCGTTGTGTTGTGGGATGGTCCCAGGGTTGATGAATGGGAGGTAGTTGTGTTGTGGGATGGTCCCAGGGTTGATGAATGGGAGGTTGTTGTGTTGTGGGATGGTCCTAGGGTTGATGAATGGGAGGTCATTTGTGTTTGTGGGATGGTCCTAGGGTTGATGAATGAGAGGTAGTTGTGTTGTGGGATGGTCCTAGGGTTGATGAATGGGAGGTCGTTGTGTTGTGGGATGGTCCCAGGGGTGATGAATGGGAGGTCGTTGTGTTGTGGGATGGTCCCAGGGGTGATGAATGGGAGGTAGTTGTGTTGTGGGATGGTCCCAGGGTTGATGAATGGGAGGTTGTTGTTTGTGGGATGGTCCCAGGGTTGATGAATGGGAAGTGGTTATTGCTGTGGGATGGTCCCAGGGTTGATGAATGGGAGGTAGTTGTGCTGTGGGATGGTCCCAGGGTTGATGAATGGGAGGTAGTTGTGTTGTGGGATGGTCCCAGGGGTGATGAATGGGAGGTTGTTGTGTTGTGGGATGGTCCTAGGGTTGATGAATGGGAGGTAGTTGTGTTGTGGGAGGGTCCCAGGGTTGATGAATGGGAGGTAGTTGTGTTGTGGGATGGTCCCAGGGTTGATGAATGGGAGGTAGTGGGATGGTCCCAGGGGTGATGAATGGGAGGTCGTTGTGTTGTGGGATGGTCCTAGGGTTGATGAATGAGGTGGTTGTGTTTGTGGGATGGTCTAGGGTTGATGAATGGGAGGTAGTTGTGCTGTGGGATGGTCC
>NW_027012725.1:0-18467 GCF_036934945.1 Oncorhynchus masou masou
TCTCTCTGTCTGTTTCTCTGTCTGTCTCTCTCTCTCTCTCTCTCCTCTCTGCCTCTGCTCTCCTCTCTCTCTCTCTGCCTCTCTCTCTCTCTGCCTCTCTCTCTCTGCCTCTCTCTCTCTCTCTCTCTGCCTCTCTCTCTCTCTCTCTGCCTCTCTCTCTCTCTCTCTCTCTCTCTGCCTCTCTCTCTGCCTCTCTCTCTCTCTGCCTCTCTCTCTCTCTGCCTCTCTCTCTCTCTCTGCCTCTCTCTCTGCCTCTCTCTGCCTCTCTCTCTCTCTCTCTCTGCCTCTCTCTCTCTCTGCCTCTCTCTCTCTGCTCTCTCTCTCTCTTCTCTCTCTCTCTCTCTGCCTCTCTCTCTCTCTCTGCCTCTCTCTCTCTCTCTGCCTCTCTCTCTCTCTGCCTCTCCTCTCTCTGCCTCTCTCTCTCTCTCTCTGCCTCTCTCTCTCTCTCTGCCTCTCTCTCTCTGCCTCTCTCTCTCTCTGCCTCTCTCTGCCTCTCTCTCTCTCTCTGCCTCTCTCTCTCTCTCTCTCTGCCTCTCTCTGCCTCTCTGCCTCTCTCTCTGCCTCTCTCTCTCTGCCTCTCTCTCTCTCTGCTCTCTCTCTCTCTGCCTCTCTGCTCTCTCTCTGCTCTCTCTCCTCTCTCTCTCTGCCTCTTTCTCTCTCTCTGCCTCTCTCTCTCTCTCTGCCTCTCTCTCTCTCTGCCTCTCTCTCTCTCTCTCTCTCTGCCTCTCTGCCTCTCTCTGCCTCTCTCTGCCTCTCTCTCTCTCTCTGCCTCTCTCTCTCTCTCTGCCTATCTCTCTCTCTCTCTCTCTCTCTCTGCCTCTCTCTCTCTCTCTCTCTCTCTCTGCCTCTCTCTGCCTCTCTCTCTCTGCCTCTCTCTCTCTGCCTCTCTCTCTCTGCCTCTCTCTGCCTCCTCTCTCTCTCTGCCTCTCTCTGCCTCTCTCTCTCTCTCTGCCTCTCTCTCTGCCTCTCTCTCTCTCTGCCTCTCTCTCTCTCTCTCTGCCTCTCTCTCTGCCTCTCTCCCTCTCTCTCTCTGCCTCTCTCTACTCTCTCTCTGCCTCTCTCTCTCTGCTCTCTCTCTCTCCCTCTCTGCCTCTCTGTCTGTCAGGAGGAGCAGGAGTTTGTGCCTCTAGCAGCTCTGCCAGAGTGGAGGCTGTCTCTCTGGCCCAGAACAAGACCCTGTCCATGCTGGATGAGATCTCGAGGACGTCTGCCTCTGACTCTCTGTCTCGACAACTCAGGTTCATCAACCTCTCTCATAGGTCATCTGCCACCTCTGCCAATAAACTGGTTCATCAACATCAAACACATAGGTCATGTAGAGCAATGGTCAGCAGCAGAGAAACACAGGTGGAGGTCATATAGAAGAGGACCACCCCTTCGACAACAATAAACAAGTTTGTCAACAAAACACAGGTCATATGTTGGATGAGTTTTCATCAACAGCAAACACAGGTCATGCCAGGACCACACAATAACAGTTCAACAACAACAACAACAAACATAGGAGGGACAATAAACAGGTTTCATGGACAAACACATAGGTCATGAGGACAACAATAAACAGGTTCATCAACAACAACATCAAAACACATAGGTCATATAGAGGGACAACAATAAACAGGTTCATCAACAACAACAACAACAAACACATAGGTCATAGAGGACAACATTAAACAGGTTCAACAACAACAAACACATAGGTCATAGAGGACAACAATACACAGATTCATCAACAACAACAACAACAAACACATAGGTCATAGAGGACAACAATAAACAGGTTAATCAATAACAACAACAACAAACACATAGGTCATATAGAGGACAACAATACACAGATTCATCAACAACAACAACAACAAACACATAGGTCATAGAGGACAACAATAAACAGGTTAATCAATAACAACAACAAACACATAGGTCATATAGAGGACAACAATACACAGATTCATCAACAACAACAACAACAAACATAGGTCATATAGAGGGACAACAATAAACAGGTTCATCAACAACAACATCAAACACATAGGTCATATAGAGAACAACAATAAAACAGGTTCATCAACAACAAACACATAGGTCATATAGAGAACAACAATAAACAGGTTCATCAACAACAAACACACAGGTCATATAGAGGACAACAATACACAGATTCATCAACAACAACAACAACAACAACAACAGCAACAAAACATAGGTCAGAACAACAACAACAACAACAACAACAAACACACAGGTCATATAGAGGACCACGTCTTTGATGACAAAGCGGTTCAGAATAAGTGCTGATCTAGGATCATTCTCCCTTTTAGAGCAAAGTGAATCAGAGTGTTTGGACAGGAGGACCTGGTCCCGATCAGCAGTCTGGGAGGCTGTATAAAGACAGGCCCTGATGTGCTGCGTTGGGGCTGTTATGTGGTGTATTAAAGGCTCTGCCAGTAGAGTTATTGTCAGTATTGTGATCAGATGAATGGAGTGCATGTAGCCAACGTGAGGCGGTGCTGAGAGTGGAGGAGGAGGATGAGGAAGGAGGAAAAGAAGAAGGAACGCGTCAGGAGGTGGGAGGTGGAGGACGACGTGGGGCTGGCATGCTCCCATCGACTCACAGAACAACCAGTATGTTCTGACCAAGCCCCAGAACTCCACCATGCCCGCTCCGATCAACGCTTCATCAAGGTCAGTACCAACTTTAACCCCTGAACACTAATGATCCTATACATATGGAATTTGTCCCTGGTCAGCTGTAATCTGACTATATGAAGACTGTCCTGAGACTCCAGCTGTAATCTGACCATATGAAGACTGTCCAGAGTCCAGCTGTAATCTGACCATATGAAGACTGTCCTGAGACTCAGCTGTAATCTGACTATATGAAGACTGTCCTGAGTCCAGCTGTAATCTGACCATATGAAGACTGTCCTGAGACTCCAGCTGTAATCTGACCATATGAAGACTGTCTAGTCCAGCTGTAATCTGACCATATTGAAGACTGTCCTGAGTCCAGCTGTAATCTGACTATGCCAGACTGTCCTATGACTCCAGCTGTAATCTGACTATGAAGACTGTCCTATGACTCAGCTATAATCTGACTATATGAAGACTGTCCTATGACTCCAGCTGTAATCTGACTATATGAAGACTGTCCTGAGTCCCAGCTGTAATCTGACTATATGAAGACTGTCCTGAGACTCCAGCTGTAATCTGACCATATGAAGACTGTCCTGAGACTCCAAGCTGTAATCTGACTATATGAAGACTGTCCTAAGACTCCAGCTGTAATCTGACCATATGAAGACTGTCCCTATGACTCAGCTATAATATGACCATATGAAGACTGTCCTGAGTCCAAGCTGTAATCTGACTATATGAAGACTGTCGAGTCAGCTGTAATCTGACTATATGAAGACTGTCCCCGAGTCTAGCTGTAATCTGACCATATGAAGACTGTCCCTAAGACTCCAGCTGTAATCTGACCAAATGGGTCTTCAAATGAAATTACAATTTTGCACAATTCTAATCTGTGTCCCTGGTGTCCTGTCCTGTTATCTGTGATTGGCTGGTCAGGACCTGGTCTCCGTAGTGATGCTGTCTCTGCCATGTGGTTGGCTGTGCACTATGATGGGCCTGCCCCCATGTTTGGTTACATCGTCTGTGGAGTCCTCCTGGGTCCCTCTGGACTCAACAGCATCAAGGTGAGACATGCAACAGTGTCTGTCTGTCTGCCTGCCTGCCTGTCTCTCTGCCTGTCTCTCTGCCTGTCTCTCTGCCTGTCTCTCTGCCTGTCTGCCTGTCTGCCTGCCTGTCTCTCTGCCTATCTGCCTGTCTGCCTGCCTGTCTCTCTGCCTGTCTCTCTGCCTGTCTGCCTGTCTCTCTGCCTGTCTGCCTGTCTGTCTGCCTGTCTGTCTGTCTGCCTGCCTGTCTGCCTGTCTGTCTGTCTGTCTGCTTGTCTCTCTGCCTGTCTGCCTGTCTGTCTGTCTGCCTTCCTGCCTGCCTGTCTGCCTGTCTGTGTGTCTGTCTCTGTGAGAGAGTAATGTATCTCTGTGCTGGTCTATGGTGCAGGTAGAGACTGGGAAGGTTGGGAGTGTTCTTCACTCTCTTCGTGGTCAGTCTCGAGTTCTCCCCAGAGAGACTTCGGAAGGGGCTGCCTAGTGTTGTATTCAAGCCCCCCCCCACACAGAGGTATTTCCCATCAGATATTAGCCTACATTCTTGAAATAGCAAAGAAGATTAAAAGGCCCAGTGCAGACATGAATGTAGATTCCCTGTGTTTTATAGTTATTTCCACACTATGAGGGTGGAGTGATACTGAAATTGATGATGATGGCCTTCTAGTGGAACAGCTGTTTAGAAGCACTGCCTGTTTTTGGTGGGATGGAGTTTTGATCTGCCGGGTGACATCACCAGACAGGAAAGGACTTAACACTGGAGTGAAGTGTGTAACTCTGACCTACATCTTCACAGTGGGACTCAGAAACCCACATTCTTACATTCTTTCACCAACTCAGTCTCAGCAGAGAGAGCGACGTCTAACTCTCTCTCCTCTTCATTTCGCTATCTGTTTGTCAAACATTTCCTTATCCAGTCTTCCTCCCCTCCCTGGCCTCCTCCCTCCCTGGCTTCCCTCCCTCCCTCCCTGGCCTCCCTCTGGCTTCCCTCCCTGGCCTCCCTCCCTGGCCTCCCCCCTGGCCTCCCCCTCCCAGGTTAGGTTTTTGGGTTAAGATTAGGGTAAGGGTACGGGTTAGGGAAAATAGATTTTGAATGGGACTGAATTGTGTGTCCCCACAAGGTTAGCTGTACAAGACTGTGTGTGTATTTAACGTGTGTGTGCTGTCCTATGTGTGTGTGCATTTAACGTGTGTGTGTGTATTTAACATGTGTGTGCTGTCCTATGTGTGTGTGTGTGGGTATTTAACGTGTGTGTGTGTATTTAACATGTGTGTGCTGTCCTATGTGTGTGTGTATTTAACATGTGTGTGCTGTCCTATGTGTGTGTGTATTTAACATGTGTGTGTGTGTATTTAACATGTGTGTGCTGTCCTATGTGTGTGTGTATTTAACATGTGTGTGTGTGTATTTAACATGTGTGTGCTGTCCTATGTGTGTGTGTATTTAACATGTGTGTGTGTGTATTTAACATGTGTGTGCTGTCCTATGTGTGTGTGTATTTAACATGTGTGTGCTGTCCTATGTGTGTGTGTATTTAACATGTGTGTGCTGTCCTATGTGTGTGTGTATTTAACATGTGTGTGTGTGTGTATTTAACATGTGTGTGCTGTCCTCTGTGTGTGTGTATTTAACATGTGTGTGTGTGTATTTAACGTGTGTGTGCTGTCCTATGTGTGTGTGTATTTAACGTGTGTGCTGTCCTATGTGTGTGTGTATTTAACATGTGTGTGCTGTCCTATGTGTGTGTGTGGGTATTTAACGTGTGTGTGTGTATTTAACGTGTGTGCTGTCCTATGTGTGTGTGTATTTAACATGTGTGTGCTGTCCTATGTGTGTGTGTATTTAACATGTGTGTGCTGTCCTATGTGTGTGTAGGTGTGGAAGATCTCTGTGCAGGGTTCATGCTACCTCAGTCTGTTGATGGTGGCTACAAGGGCTGCTGTGGGGTCAGGTGCTGCACATCCGTCCCACCCAGACCGTCTTCATCTCCTCCTGTCTCTCTCTATCCTCCACGCCGCTGGTCTCACGCTTCCTGGCTGGGGCGCCCGCGCAGACAGGGCGGTGGAGTGTGTGTGTGTGTGTGTGTGTGTGTGTGTGAGAGAGAGAGACTTCCAATGCTCTTTATTTTAATGTTAAAGAACCACCTGTCTTTAAATGAGCAACTGGCTACAAACATTAAAACCGTGTGTGTGTGTGTGTGTGTGTGTGTGTGTGTCTGTGTCTCTGTGTGTGTGTGTGTGTGTGTGTGTGTGTGTGTCTGTGTGTGTCTGTGTCTCTGTGTGTGTGTCTGTGTGTGTGTGTGTGTCTGTGTGTGTGTCTGTGTGTGTGTGTGTGTGTGTGTGTGTGTGTGTGTGTGTCTCTGTGTGTGTCTCTGTGTGTGTCTCTGTGTGTGTGTGTGTGTGTGTGTGTGGGTGTGTGCGTCTGTGTGTGCATGTGCGTCTGTGTGTGTGTGCGTGTGCGTGTGCGTGTGTGTGTGTGTGTGTGGGTGTGTGCGTCTGTGTGTGCATGTGCGTCTGTGTGTGTGCGTGTGCGTGTGCGTGTGCGTGTGTGTGTGTGTGTGTCTGTGTGTGTGTGTGTGTGTGTGTGTGTGTGTGTGTAGGGGAGCTGGACTACAGCAGTGTTCTCCTGGGGATGTTGGTGATGCAGGACGTTCAGCTGGGTCTGTTCATGGCCGTCATGCCCACCCTCATACAGGTGTCATCTGGCCACCTGGACAGGTGAGTACACACACACACACACACACACACACACACACACACACACACACACACAGCTACATATGCACTACGATCTAGAACACACCCTGTCCCAAACTCAACTCATGCTGGTAAGGTGTGTAGTTCCAAAGATGTTTAATACTGTTGTGTCCTGTCTTCTGAGGGTCTTGTCTTGTCTTCTGAGGGTCTTGTCTTGTCTTCTGAGGGTCTTGTCTTGTCTTCTGGGGTCCTGTCTTCTGAGGGTCCTGTCTTCTGAGGTCCTGTCTTGTCTTCTGGGGTCTGTCTTGTCTTCTGTGGGTCCTGTCTTGTCTTCTGAGGGTCCTGTCTTGTCTTCTGAGGGTCTTGTCTTGTCTTCAGTGGGTCCTGTCTTGTCTTCTGAGGGTCCTGTCCTGTCTTCTGAGGTCCTGTCTTGTCTTCTGAGGGTCCTGTCTTGTCTTCTGAGGGTCTTGTCTTTTGTCTTCTGAGGGTCCTGTCTTGTCTTCTGAGGGTCCTGTCTTGTCTTCTGAGGTCCTGTCTGTCTTCTGAGGTCCTGTCTTGTCTTCTGAAGGTCCTGTCTTGTCTTCTGAGGGTCTTGTCTTCTGGGGTCCTGTCTTGTCTTCTGAAGGTCCTGTCTTGTCTTCTGAGGGTCTTGTCTTCTGGGGTCCTGTCTTGTCTTCTGGGGGTCCTGTCTTGTCTTCTGAGGTCCTGTCTTGTCTTCTGGGGGTCCTGTCTTGTCTACTGAGGGTCCTGTCTTGTCTACTGAGGGTCCTGTCTTGTCTTCTGAGGGTCTTGTCTTCTGGGGTCCTGTCTTGTCTTCTGAGGGTCTTGTCTTGTCTACTGAGGGTCCTGTCTTCTGAGGGTCCTGTCTTGTCTTCTGAGGGTCCTGTCTTGTCTACTGAGGGTCTGTCTTGTCTACTGAGGTCCTGTCTTGTCTTCTGAGGGTCTTGTCTTCTGAGGGTCCTGTCTTGTCTTCTGAGGGTCTTGTCTTGTCTACTGAGGGTCCTGTCTTCTGGGGTCCTGTCTTGTCTTCTGAGGGTCCTGTCTTGTCTTCTGAGGGTCCTGTCTTGTCTACTGAGGGTCCTGTCTTGTCTTCTGGGGTCTTGTCTTCTGAGGGTCCTGTCTTGTCTTCTGAGGGTCCTGTCTTGTCTTCTGAGGGTCCTGTCTTGTCTTCTGAGGGTCCTGTCTTGTCTTCTGAGGGTCCTGTCTTGTCTTCTGGGGTCTTGTCTTCTGAGGGTCCTGTCCTGTTTTTCTGAGGGTCCTGTCTTGTCTTCTGGGTCCTGTCTTGTCTTCTGAGGGTCCTGTCTTGTCTTCTGAGGGGTCCTGTCTTGTCTTCTGAGGGTCCTGTCTTGTCTTCTGGGGTCCTGTCTTGTCTTCTGAGGGTCTGTCTTGTCTTCTGGGGTCCTGTCCTGTCTTCTGAGGGTCCTGTCTTGTCTTCTGAGGGTCTTGTCTTGTCTTCAGTGGGTCCTGTCCTTCTGAGGGTCCTGTCTTGTCTTCTGGGGGTCTGTCTTGTCTTCTGAGGGTCCTGTCTTGTCTTCTGAGGGTCCTGTCTTGTCTTCTGAGGGTCCTGTCTTGTCTTCTGAGGGTCCTGTCTTGTCTTCTGGGGTCCTGTCTTGTCTTCTGAGGGTCCTGTCTTGTCTTCTGGGGTCTTGTCTTGTCTTCTGAGGGTCTGTCTTGTCTTCTGAGGGTCTGTCTTGTCTTCTGAGGGTCCTGTCTTGTCTTCTGAGGGTCTGGGGTCCTGTCTTGTCTTCTGGGGTCCTGTCTTGTCTTCTGAGGGTCCTGTCTTGTCTTCTGGGGGTCCTGTCTTGTCTTCTGAGGTCCTGTCTTGTCTTCTGAGGGTCCTGTCTTGTCTTCTGAGGGTCCTGTCTTGTCTTTGTCTTGTCTTCAGAGGGTCCTGTCTTGTCTTCTGAGGTCCTGTCTTGTCTTCTGAGGGTCTTGTCTTCTGAGGGTCCTGTCTTGTCTTCTGAAAGGTCCTGTCTTGTCTTCTGAGGGTCTTGTCTTCTGGGGTCCTGTCTTGTCTTCTGGGGTCCTGTCTTGTCTTCTGGGGGTCCTGTCTTGTCTTCTGAGGGTCCTGTCTTGTCTACTGAGGGTCCTGTCTTGTCTCTGAGGGTCTGTCTTGTCTTCTGAGGGTCTTGTCTTCTGGGGGTCCTGTCTTGTCTTCTGAGGGTCTTGTCTTCTGAGGGTCCTGTCTTGTCTTCTGAGGCTCTTGTCTTCTGGGGTCCTGTCTTGTCTTCTGAGGGTCCTGTCTTGTCTTCTGAGGGTCCTGTCCTGTCTTCTGAGGGTCCTGTCTTGTCTTCTGAGGGTCCTGTCTTGTCTTCTGAGGGTCCTGTCTTGTCTTCTGGGGGTCTGTCTTGTCTTCTGAAGGTCCTGTCTTGTCTTCTTCTTGTCTTCTGGGGGTCCTGTCTTGTCTTCTGAAGGTCCTGTCTTGTCTTCTGGGGGTCCTGTCTTGTCTTCTGGGGGTCCTGTCTTGTCTTCTGGGGTCCTGTCTTGTCTTCTGAGGGTCTGTCTTGTCTTCTGGGGTCCTGTCTTGTCTTCTGAGGGTCCTGTCTTGTCTTCTGAGGGTCCTGTCTTGTCTTCTGAGGGTCTGTCTTGTCTTCTGAGGGTCCTGTCTTGTCTTCTGAGGGTCCTGTCTTGTCTTCTGAGGTCCTGTCTTGTCTTCTGAGGGTCCTGTCTTGTCTTCTGAGGGTCTTGTCTTGTCTTCTGAGGGTCCTGTCTTGTCTACTGAGGGTCTGTCTTGTCTTCTGAGGGTCCTGTCTTGTCTTCTGAGGGTCTTGTCTTGTCTTCTGAGGTCTTGTCTTCTAAGGGTTCTGTGTTCTGAGGGTTCTGTTCTGTGTTCGGTCCTCCTAGCCCAGGTCCTGTTCTCTCTGTAAACCAGTGTTCTGTGTTGTGAGGCTGGTGTTCTGTGTTCTATCCTGTGTTCTGTAGTGTTCTGTTTGGAGGTCTGCACGTCCTCCTGCTCCTAGCCCAGGTCCTGTTCTCTCTGGCTATGGTACTACTGCTGTGTGTTCTCCTCAAATCCTTCCTGATTGGTCCATACTACAGGAAGCTCCATGCTGAGTCTAAAGGCAACAAGGAGATCCTGGTTCTGGGGACCGCTGCCTTCGTATTCCTCATGCTCACCGTATGTACCCCCTCCTCACTCTTCTCCTCTCCTCTGTAATATAGCCCCCAGCTATCTCTCTTCTGTGAGATATAGTTTCCCTCCTCTGTGAGATATAGCTCCCCCCGCTATCCCTCTCTTCTGTGAGATATAGTTTCCCCTCCTCTGTGAGATATAGTTCCCCTCTTCTGTGAGATATAGTTCCCCTCTTCTGTGAGATATAGTTTCCCCTCTTCTGTGAGATATAGTTTCCCCTCTTCTGTGAGATATAGTTTCCCCCTCTTCTGTGAGATATAGTTTCCCCTCTTCTGTGAGATATAGTTTCCCCTCTTCTGTGAGATATAGTTTCCCCTCTTCTGTGAGATATAGTTTCCCCTCCTCTGTGAGTATAGCTCCCCTCTGCCGTGAGATATAGCTTTATTTGTCACATACATGGTTAGCAGATGTTAATGCGAGTGTAGCGAAATGCTTGTGCTTCTAGTTCCGACAATGCAGTAATAACCAACAAGTAATCTAACTAACAATTCCTAATCTACTGTCTTATACACAGTGTAAGGGGATAAAGAATATGTACATAAGGATATATGAATGAGTGATGGTACAGAGCAGCATAGGCAAGATACAGTAGATGGTATCGAGTACAGTATATACTTGTGAGATGAATATGTAAACAAAGTGGCATAGTTAAAGTGGCTAGTGATACATGTATTACATAAGGATGCAGTCGATGATATAGAGTACAGTATATAGGTATGCATATGAGATGAATAATGTAGGGTAAGATAGGTAGCATTGTTTAAAGTGGCTAGTGATATATTTACAACATTTCCCATCAATTCCCATTATTAAAGTGGCTGGAGTTGAGTCAGTGTGTTGGCAGCAGCCACTCAATGTTAGTGGTGGCTGTTTAACAGTCTGATGGCCTTGAGATAGAAGCTGTTTTTCAGTCTCGGTCCCAGCTTTGATGCACCTGTACTGACCTACTTCTGGATGATAGCGGGGTGTGAACAGGCAGTGGCTCGGGTGGTAGATGTCCTTGATGACTATGGCCTTCCTGTAACATCGGGTGGTGTAGGTGTCCTGGAGGGCAGGAGTTTGCCTCTGTGAGATATAGCTCCCCCACGCTATCCCTCCTCTGTGAGATATAGTTTCCCCTCCTCTGTGAGACGTAGCTCCCCCTCCTCTGTGAGATATAGTTTCCCCTCCTGTGAGACGTAGCTCCCCCTCCCTGTGAGATATAGTTTCCCTCCTCTGTGAGATATAGCTCCCCCTCCACTGTGAGATATAGTTTCCCCTCCTCTGTGAGACGGCTGTCCCCCCCACTATCTCTCCTCTGTGAGATATAGCTCCCCCTCCACTATCCTCTCCTCTGTGAGACGTAGCTCCCCCTCCACTATCCTCTCCTCTGTGAGACGTAGCTCCCCCTCCACTATCCTCTCCTCTGTGAGATGTAGCTCCCCCTCCTCTGTGAGACGTATGCTCCCCTCCTCTGTGATGTAGCTCCCCCTCCTCTGTGAGATGTAGCTCCCCCTCCACTATCCTCTCCTCTGTGAGACGTAGCTCCCCCTCCTCTGTGAGATGTGGCTCCCCTCCTCTGTGAGATGTAGCTCCCCCTCCTCTGTGAGGCGTAGCTCCCCCTCCACTATCCTCTCCTCTGTGAGATGTAGCTCCCCCTCCTCTGTGAGATATAGCTCCCCCTCCTCTGTGAGACGTAGCTCCCCCCTATCCTCTCCTCTGTGAGATGTAGCTCCCCCTCCCCCCGTAGCTCCCCCTCCACTATCCTCTCCTCTGTGAGATGTAGCTCCCCTCCCTATCCTCTCCTCTGTGAGATGTAGCTCCCCCTCCTCTGAGATGTAGCTCCCCCTCCTCTGTGAGATGTAGCTCCCCCTCCACTATCCTCTCCTCTGTGAGATGTAGCTCCCCCTCCTATCACTCTCCTCTGTGAGATGTAGCTCCCCTCCTCTGTGAGATGTAGCTCCCCCTCCTCTGTGAGGCGTAGCTCCCCCTCCACTATCCTCTCCTCTGTGAGATGTAGCTCCCCCTCCCCTGTGAGGCGTAGCTCCCCCTCCCACTATCCTCTCCTCTGTGAGACGTAGCTCCCCCCTCCACTATCCTCTCCTCTGTGAGGCGTAGCTCCCCCCCCTGTGAGACGTAGCTCTCTTCTCCAACAGAGGTTATGTTTCCTGTACAATCAAGTACTACAATTGACATTCCAATACAAATACAATACTGTGTCATTTGGGAGTTTATGATATAAATAGTTAAGCGATATCCATTCTACCAAATGTATGTCAAATGATGTTTTCTCCGGCGTTTCCCAGGTGACAGAGTTCCTGGGCATTTCCATGGAGCTGGGCTGCTTCCTGGCTGGAGCGCTTCTCTCCTGCAGGGTCACATTTGCACCACGGAGGTCATGGGCTGCATCGAGCCAATCAGAGACTTCCTCGCCATCATCTTCTTCGCCTCCATTGGTCAGAACTGAAGCTTACCCTCTGCAGTGTCTCTGTTTAGTGTCATATCTCTGTCTCTCTATGGCTGTTTAGCATCGTGCAGTTGAAGTCGGAAGTTTACATACACCTTAGGCAAATACATTTAAACTCAGTTTTTCACGGTTGGGATGCTTAATGGTTGGGATGGTGTTCTTCGGCTTGCAAGCCTTGTGTCAAAGTAGATGTCCTAACCGACTTGCCAGAACTAAAGTTTGTTAACAAGACATTTGTGGAGTGGTTGAAAAATGAGTTTTAATGACTCCAACCTCAGTGTATGTAAACTTCTGACTTCAACTGTATCTCTGTCTCTCTATGGCTGTTTAGCATCGTATCTACTACTGTAGGTCTCTGTGTTGTCTCTACTGTAGGTCCCTGTGTTGTCTCTACTACTGTAGGTCTCTGTGTTGTCTCTAATGTGTTTAACTGACTTCAACTGTATCTCTGTCTCTCTATGGCTGTTTAGCATCGTATCTACTACTGTAGGTCTCTGTGTTGTCTCCACTACTGTAGGTCTCTGTGTTGTCTCTACTGAAGGTCTCTGTGTTGTCTCTACTACTGTAGGTCTCTGTGTTGTCTCTACTACTGAGGTCCCTGTGTTGTCTCTACTACTGTAGGTCTCTGTGTTGTCTCTACTACTGTAGGTCTCTGTGTTGTCTTTACTACTGTAGGTCCCTGTGTTGTCTCTACCAGGTTCTGTGTTGTCTCTACTACTGTGGGTCTCTGTAGTTGTCTCTACTACTGTAGGTCTCTGTGTTGTCTCTACTACTGTAGGTCTCTGTGTTGTCTCTACTACTTAGGTCTCTGTGTTGTCTCTACTACTGTAGGTCTCTGTGTTGTCTCACTACTGTAGGTCTCTGTGTTGTCTCTACTACTGTAGGTCTCTGTGTTGTCTCTATGCTGTAGGTCTCTGTGTTGTCTCTACTGCTGTAGGTCTCTGTGTTGTCTCTACTACTGTAGGTCTCTGTGTTGGATGCTGTAGGTCTCTTTGTTGTCTCTACTACTGTAGTTCTCTGTGTTGTCTATACTACTGTGTCTCTGTGTTGTCTCTACTACTGTAGGTCCCTGTGTTGTCTATACTACTGTATGTCTCTGTGTTGTCTCTACTACTGTAGGTCCCTGTGTTGTCTATACTACTGTATGTCTCTTTGTTGTCTCTACTACTGTAGGTCTCTTTGTTGTCTCTACTACTGTAGGTCTCTGTGTTGTCTCTACTACTGTATGTCTCTTTGTTGTCTCTACTACTGTAGGTCTCTTTGTTGTCTCTACTACTGTAGGTCTCTTTGTTGTCTCTACTACTGTAGGTCTCTGTGTTGTCTCTACTACTGTAGGTCTCTGTGTTGTCTCTACGTCTGTATGTGTTGTCTCTACTACTGTAGGTCTCTGTGTTGTCTCTACTACTGTAGGTCTCTGTGTGTTGTCTCTACTGCTGTAGGTCTCTGTGTTGTCTCTACTACTGTAGGTCTCTGTGTTGTCTCTACTACTGTAGGTCTCTGTGTTGTCTATACTACTGTATGTCTCTGTGTTGTCTCTACTACTGTATGTCTCTTTGTTGTCTCTACTACTGTAGGTCTCTTTGTTGTCTCTACTACTGTAGGTCTCTTTGTTGTCTCTACTACTGTAGGTCTCTGTGTTGTCTCTACTACTGTAGGTCTCTGTGTTGTCTCTACTACTGTAGGTCTCTGTGTTGTCTCTACTACTGTAGGTCTCTTTGTTGTCTCTACTACTGTAGGTCTCTGTGTTGTCTCTACTACTGTAGGTCTCTGTGTTGTCTCTACTACTGTATGTCTCTGTGTTGTCTCTACTACTGTATGTCTCTTTGTTGTCTCTACTACTGTAGGTCTCTTTGTTGTCTCTATTACTGTAGGTCTCTTTTGTTGTCTCTACTACTGTAGGTCTCTTTGTTGTCTCTACTACTGTAGGTCTCTGTGTTGTCTCTACTACTGTAGGTCTCTTTGTTGTCTACTGCTGTAGGTCTCTGTGTGTTTGTCTCTACTACTGTAGGTCTCTGTGTTGTCTCTACGTCTGTATGTGTTGTCTCTACTACTGTAGGTCTCTGTGTTGTCTCTACTACTGTAGGTCTCTGTGTGTTGTCTCTACGTCTGTATGTATTTGTCTCTACTACTGTAGGTTTCTGTGTTGTCTCTACTACTGTAGGTCTCTGTGTTGTCTCTCTACTGTAGGTCTCTGTGTTGTCTCTACTACTGTAGATCTCTGTGTTGTCTCTACTACTGTAGGTCTCTGTGTGTTGTCTCTACGTCTGTATGTGTTGTCTCTACTACTGTATGTCTCTGTGTTGTCTCTACTACTGTAGATCTCTGTGTTGTCTCTACTACTGTAGGTCTCTGTGTGTTGTCTCTACGTCTGTATGTGTTGTCTCTACTACTGTATGTCTCTGTGTTGTCTCTACTACTGTAGGTCTCTGTGTTGTCTACTACTGTAGGTCTCTGTGTGTTGTCTCTACTGCTGTAGGTCTATGTTGTCTCTACTACTGTAGGTCTCTGTGTGTTGTCTCTACTACTGTAGGTCTCTGTGTGTTGTCTCTACTGCTGTAGGTCTCCATGTGTAGGTCTCCATGTGGGTCTCCATGTGTGGGTCTCCATGTGTAGGTCTCCATGTAGGTCTCCATGTGTGGGTCTCCATGTGTGGGTCTCCATGTGTGGGTCTCCATGTGTGGGTCTCCATGTGTAGGTCTCCATGTGTGGGTCTCCATGTGTGGGTCTCCATGTGTAGGTCTCCATGTGTAGGTCTCCATGTGTAGGTCTCCATGTGTGGGTCTCCATGTGTGGGTCACCATGTAGGTCTCCATGTGTGGGTCTCCATGTGTGGGTCTCCATGTGTGGGTCACCATGTGTAGGTCTCCATGTGTAGGGCTCCATGTGTGGGTCTCCATGTGTGGGTCTCCATGTGTGGGTCTCCATGTGTAGGTCTCCATGTGTAGGTCTCCATGTGTGGGTCTCCATGTGTAGGTCTCCATGTGTGGGTCTCCATGTGTAGGTCTCCATGTGTAGGTCTCCATGTGGGTCTCCATGTGTAGGTCTCCATGTGTAGGTCTCCATGTGTAGGTCTCCATGTGTAGGTTTCCATGTGTGGGTCTCCATGTGTAGGTGCTCCATGTGTGGGTCTCCATGTGTGGGTCTCCATGTGTAGGTCTCCATGTGTAGGTCTCCATGTGTAGGTCTCCATGTGTAGGTTTCCATGTGTGGGTCTCCATCTGTAGGTCTCCATGTGTAGGTCTCCATGTGTGGGTCTCCATGTGTAGGTCTCCATGTGTAGGTCTCCATGTGTAGGTCTCCATGTGTAGGTCTCCATGTGTAGGTCTCCATGTGTAGGTCTCTTTGTTGTCTCTACTGCTGTAGGTCTCTGTGTTGTCTCTACTACTGTAGGTCTCTGTATTTGTCTCTACTACTGTAGGTCTCTTTGTTGTCTCTACTGCTGTAGGTCTCCATGTGTAGGTCTCCATGTGTGGGTCTCCATGTGTAGGTCTCCATGTTTGGGTCTCCATGTGTAGGTCTCCATGTGTGGGTCTCCATGTGTAGGTCTCCATGTGTAGGTCTCCATGTGTGGGTCTCCATGTGTGGGTCTCCATGTGTAGGTCTCCATGTGTAGGTCTCCATGTGTGGGTCTCCATGTGTGGGTCTCCATGTGTGGGTCTCCATGTGTGGGTCTCCATGTGTAGGTCTCCATGTGTAGGTCTCCATGTGTTCTCTTCTACTGCAGGTTTCCATGTCTTTCCTACCTTTGTCCTGTACGAACTGACAGTCCTGGTGGTGCTGACTCTCTCATTGGTCATCATGAAGGTATGCTGTTGTTGCTTTAAACCACTCTCACTTACTTATTTTCTCTCTCGTGACTCTTTCTCTCTCTCTTCTCGCTCTCCCTGTCTCTCACTCTCTTTCTCGCTCTCCCCTCCTCTCTCACTCCTTTCTCTCTCTCCCCCACTCTCTCTTTCTCACTCTCCCTCTCTCTCTCTCTCTCTGTCTTTCTTTCTCTGTCTTTCTCTCTCCCCCTCTCTCTCTCTGTCTTTCTCTCTCTCTCCCTCTCTCACTCTCTTTCTCTCTCTCCCCCTCACTCTCTTCTCTCTCTCTCTCTCTCTGTCTTTCTCTCTCTGTCTTTCTCCCCTCCTCTCTCTCTCTCTCTCACTCTCTCACTCTCTCTCTCTCCCCCATCTTCTTTTCACTCTCCCCCCCTCTCTCCTCTCTCTCTCTGTCTTCCTCTCCCCCTCCCTCCCCCTCTCTCCTCCCCCTCTCTCTCTCTCTGTCTTTCTCTCTCCTCTCCCTCTCTCACTCTCCCCTCTCTCTCTCCTCTCTCTCTGTCTTCTTCTCCCCCTCCCTCTCTCTCACTCTCTCCCTCTCTCTCTCTTTCTCTCTCTCCCCCTCACTCTCTCTTTCTCTCTCTCGCTCTCTCTCGCTCGCTCTCTCTCTCCCGCTCTCTCTCTCGCTCTCACTCTCACTCTCTCTCTCTCTCTCTCTCTCTCTCTCTCTCTCTCTCTCTCTCTCTCTCTCTCTCACTCTCTCTCTCCCCTCTCTCTCTCACTCTCTCTCTCAATCTCTCTAATGAAACACCTCCTCCTCTCCATGTTCCTGTTAGTTCCTGATGGCGGTGCTGGTGCTGTCGGCCATCTTGCCTAAGGGTTCTCGCCACATCCGTTGGATAGTGTCTGCTGGCCTGGCGCAGGTCAGCGAGTTCTCCTTCGTCTTGGGGAGCCCGCCCGCCGAGCTGGCATCATCTCCAGAGAGGTACCTCTACCGAAGGACAGACCACCACTCGATGCTTAGTTCCAAATCAAACAATAGCCACTAGTCCTAGACACTACCTAACCACTAGCACTAACCACTAGCACTAACCACTAGCACTAACCACTAGCACTAACCACTACTCCTAACCACTACAACTAACCACTACCACTAACCACTACCCCCTAGACACTACCCCTAACCACTACCACTAACCACTACCCCCTAGACACTACCACTAACCACTACCACTAACCACTACCCCTAGACACTACCACTAACCACGAACCCTAACCACTACCCCTACACACTACCACTCGCCACTACCCCTAACCACTACCCCTAACCACTACCCCTACACTACCCCTACACACTACCACTCGCCACTACTCCCTAACCACTACCCCTAACCTACCTAACCACTGCCCCTAACCACTTCACCCCTAACCACTACTCCTAACCTCTACCCCTAACCACTACCCCCTACACACTACCACTGGCCACTACCCCCAAACCACTACCCTAACCACTACCCCTAGACACTACCAATAACCACGAACCCTAACCACTACCCCTACACACTACCACTCGCCACTACTCCTAACCACTACCCCTAACCACTACCCTAACCACTACCCCTACACACTACCCCTACACACTACCACTCGCCACTACTCCTAACCACTACCCCTAACCACTACCCCCTAACCACTACCCCTAACCACTACTCCTAACCTCTACCCCTAACCACTACCCCTACACACTACCACTCGCCACTACTCCTAACCACTACCCCTAACCACTACCCCTAACCACTACCCCTAACCACTACCCCTAACCACTACCCCTACACACTACCACTCGCCACTACTCCTAACCACTACCCCTAACCACTACCCCTAACCACTACCCCTAACCACTACCCCTACACACTACCACTCGCCACTACCCCTAACCACTACCCCTAACCACTACCCCTAACCACTACCCCTAACCACTACCCCTAACCACTACCCCTAACCACTACCACTAACCACTACCACTAACCACTACCCCTAACCACTACCACTAACCACTACCCCTAACCACTACCCCTACACACTACCACTCGCCACTACTCCTAACCACTACCCCTAACCACTACCCCTACACACTACCCCTACACACTACCACTCGCCACTACTCCTAACCACTACCCCTAACCACTACTCCTAACCACTACTCCTAACCACTACCCCTAACCACTACCCCTAACCACTACCCCTAACCACTACCCCTAACCACTACCCCTAGACACTACTCCTAACCACTACCCCTAACCACTACCCCTAACCACTACCCCTAACCACTACCCCTAACCACTACCCCTAACCACTACTCCTAACCACTACTCCTAACCACTACCCCTAACCACTACCCCTAACCACTACCCCTAACCACTACCCCTAACCACTACCCCTAACCACTACCACTAACCACTACCCCTAACCACTACCCCTAGACACTACCCCTAACCACTACCCCTAACCACTACCCCTAACCACTACCCCTAACCACTACCCCTAGACACTACCCCTAGCACTACTACTCCTAACCACTACCCCTAGACCACTACTCCTAACCACTACCCCTAACCACTACCCCTAACCACTACTCACTAACCACTACCCCTAGACCACTACCCCTAACGACACTACTCCTAGACCACTACCCCTAACCACTACCCCTAACCACTACCCCTAACCACTACCCCTAGACACTACCCCTAACCACTACC
>NW_027012726.1:0-18462 GCF_036934945.1 Oncorhynchus masou masou
TTGTCAAGCCTTGGTATTTTGTGTTTTTAGTTAATTAGTTGGTCAGGCCAGGGTGTGACATGGGTTTATGTTGTTGTATTTCATAGTGTTTTTGTTATTTGGATTGGGTGCTGAGTAGGGGTGTTGTATAGGTTTGGCTGCCTGAGTGGTTCTCAATCAGAGTCAGGTGATTCTCGTGTCTCTGATTGGAACCGTATTTAGGTAACCTGGGTTCACTTTGTATTTCGTGGGTGATTGTTCCGGTCTCTGTAGTTTCACCAGATAGTCTGTAATAGGTTTCACGTTCCCGTTTTGTTGTTTTGTATTTTCTTGTAATCGTTATTTGTTTCATTAAAAACATGAGTAACCAACACGCTGCATTTCGGTCCGACTTTCTTGCGACAATTTAAGAACGTCGTTACAATACTCAACTGAACTTTGGCCTTTACAGGGACTTGAGTCATTGACCTTTAATAACTTGAAGTAATTTGTTGACGTTGATCCAAGGATTAATTGAACCCTGTAATACAGAGTGTTGATTCATTAGTGGCACCTTCATTGGAGAGAACAGGCTCGTCTAATGACTGGAGGCGGAATGGGTGAGCGGTAACAAATACATCAAGCAGGTGTTTGATGCCATTCCATTTGCTCCGTTCCGGACACTATGATGACGTCCCCCTCTCAGCAGCCTCCCTGTTGTATACAATGGGAGCAGTTCAATATGCTCCATGTACAATGTATTCTAAACATTCTGACCAGTTTACCATCAGAGCTTTAGACGTATCGTCCTTGAACTAAGACACACAGTATCTGTACCTTTCAATGTGAACTTCAAACCGCTTCAATTGCTGATAAAATTGCACAAGCATTTTCGCTACACTCGCAATAACATCTGTTGAACCATGTGACCAATAAAAGTTGATTTGATAAGAGTCTTATCCGACAGCAGCTACAATATGAATGTATTGACCCTGCTCTCAGAGTCACTATGTTTAACTGTAACAGTCTTGTGGTACAGCAGTAATAACAAGCACAACATATTTCAATAATAGATAATAGATTAAAAGATAATAGATAATAGCTACAATATGCAGTATTATTGTGTGTCACCTACAGTCACCATGTTTAAACTGTAACAGTCTAGTCTTCAGTACTATAGTAATGCCAGTTGCTGTGTGTGTTGGTAGAGTTGTAGCAACCACTCAGATGCAGCCTGTGGAGCCAGGAAAGCCTTCCCCTGCTTTGATGAACCTGCCATGAAGGCCGTGTTCCACATGACCCTCCTCCACGCACATGGAACAGTGGCTCTGGCCAATGGCATGAATCTAGGTAAGCATGGAACCCTGATCTCTGGCCAATGGCATGAATCTAGGTAAACATGGAACCCTGATCTCTGTCCAACGGCATGAATCTAGGTAAGCATGGAACCCTGATCTCTGGCCAATGGCATGAATCTAGGTAAACATGGAACCCTGATCTCTGGCCAATGGCATACATCTAGGTAAACATGGAACCCTGATCTCTGTCCAGTGGCATGCATCTAGGTAAACATGGAACCTTGATCTCTGTCCAATGGCATGCATCTAGGTAAACATGGAACCCTGATCTCTGTCCAATGGCATAAATCTAGGTAAGCATGGAACCCTGGTTCTAGCCAATGGCATGCATCCAGGTAAGCATGGAACCCTGATCTCGGTCCAATGGCATGAATCTAGGTAAGCATGGAACCCTGATCACAGTCCAATGGCATTAATCTAGGTAAGCATGGAACCCTGATCTCTGGCCAATGGCATGAATCTAGGTAAGCATGGAACCCTGGCCCAAGGCATGAATCTAGGTAAGCATGGAACCCTGATCTCTGGCCAATGGCATAAATCTAGGTAAGCATGGAACCCTGGCCAATGGCATGAATCTAGGTAAGCACGGAACCCTGATCTCTGTCCAATGGCATGAATCTAGGTAAGCATGGAACCCTGATCTCTGGCCAATGGCATGAATCTAGGTAAGCATGGAACCCTGATCTCGGTCCAATGGCATGAATCTAGGTAAGCATGGAACCCTGGCTCTGGCCAATGGCATGCATCTAGGTAAGCATGGAATCCTAATCCTGGCCAATGGCATGAATCTAGGTAAGCATGGAACCCTGATCTCGGTCCAATGGCATGAATCTAGGTAAGCATGGAACCCTGGCTCTGGCCAATGGCATGCATCTAGGTAAGCATGGAATCCTAATCCTGGCCAATGGCATGCATCTAGGTAAGCATGGAATCCTAATCCTGGCCAATGGCATGCATCTATGTATGTGTGTTGACGGCTGCTTCTAAGTCCAAAGGGGATGGGATCTGTGATCTGTTTCCTAAATTACAGTTAAAGAGATTAATGCTACAATCTGCTTAAATTGACCTCTTGAGCAGACTGAGAGAACAAGTTCTGCCAAACTCTCAAGAACTGTGAAGAAAAAAACTAGCATTGAATTTTTTGGGGGTGAACATTTTCAGAGTAAGCTGCTACACTCTGATATGAGAAAAATCATACAAATATCCTTTGTAGGCGTATCCATTGCCTTACTCGATTGATTATATAACCAATTTCTGTAATGTTATATAAGTCTATTGTAGAACCTCAGAGTGTTGATGTTGTCACGGTAGGGATCTGAACTCCTGTTGCTGGGGCAACCAACGTGTTGTCACGGTAGGATCTGAACTCCTGTTGCTGGGGCAACCAACATGTTGTCACGGTAGGGATCTGACCTCCTGTTGCTGGTGAAACCAACGTGTTGTCACGGTAGGGATCTGAACTCCTGTTGCTGGTGAAACCAACGTGTTGTCACGGTAGGGATCTGAACTCCTGTTGCTGGGGAAACCAACGTGTTGTCACGGTAGGGATCTGACCTCCTGTTGCTGGGGAAACCAGCGTGTTGTCACGGTAGGGATCTGAACTCCTGTTGCTGGTGAAACCAACGTGTTGTCACGGTAGGGATCTGAACTCCTGTTGCTGGTGAAACCAACGTGTTGTCACGGTAGGGATCTGACCTCCTGTTGCTGGGGAAACTAACATGTTGTCACGGTAGGGATCTGACCTCCTGTTGCTGGGGGAAACCAATGTGTTGTCACGGTAGGGATCTGAACTCCTGTTGCTGGGGAAACTAACATGTTGTCACGGTTGGGATCTGAACTCCTGTTGCTGGGGAAACCAACGTGTTGTCACGGTAGGGATCTGAACTCCTGTTGCTGGGGAAACTAACATGTTGTCACGGTAGGGATCTGAACTCCTGTTGCTGGGGAAACCAACGTGTTGTCACGGTAGGGATCTGAACTCCTGTTGCTGGGGAAACCAACGTGTTGTCACGGTAGGGATCTGAACTCCTGTTGCTGGGGAAACCAACGTGTTGTCACGGTAGGGATCTGAACTCCTGTTGCTGGGGAAACCAACGTGTTGTCACGGTAGGTGTCTGAACTCCTGTTGCTGGGGAAACCAACGTGTTGTCACGGTAGGGATCTGAACTCCTGTTGCTGGGGAAACCAACGTGTTGTCACGGTAGGGATCTGAACTCCTGTTGCTGGGGAAACCAATGCGTTGACACGATAGGGATTTGAACTCCTGTTGCTGGGGAAACCAACGTGTTGTCACGGTAGGGATCTGAACTCCTGTTGCTGGGGAAACCAACGTGTTGTCACGGTAGGGATCTGAACTCCTGTTGCTGGGGAAACCAACGCGTTGACACGATAGGGATTTGAACTCCTGTTGCTGGGGAAACCAACGTGTTGTCACGGTAGGTGTCTGACCTCCTGTTGCTGGGAAAACCAAGGTGTTGTCACGGTAGGTGTCTGAACTCCTGTTGCTGGGGCAACCAACGTGTTGTCACGGTAGGGATCTGAACTCCTGTTGCTGGGGAAACCAACGCGTTGACACGGTAGGGATCTGAACTCCTGTTGCTGGGGAAACCAACGCGTTGACACGGTAGGGATTTGAACTCCTGTTGCTGGGGAAACCAACGTGTTATCACGGTAGGGATCTGAACTCCTGTTGCTGGGGAAACCAACGTGTTGTCTCTGCTACGCTCACTAACCTGTATCTCTCTCCACCTGTAGCCTCAGTCAATGTCACTGTCAACGGCCAGGATGTTACTCGGACCAGCTTCCAACCCACACCCCTCATGTCAACCTACCTACTCGCCTTTGTCGTCAGTGAGTTCGGTTTCATCCAGTCACCAGAAGGGGAAAAAGTTTTGGTACATATTTTTTGTCAATTAATCTGCTCTTGTTCTTATTTGTCTGCGTTAGCTGCTCTGGGATGAAGTTTCCCCAAGTTACAGATCTAGGATCAGTTTCCCCTCCCCCAAACCTTACTTCAGTTATCCCAGAACTAAAATGTTGCATAATTTGGTCAGGTGTCTATGTAGTCTGTTCACGAGAGATTACCCAAATCTAACCTTAAAGGGATACTGCTCTTGGAAAGTAGATAAAGGGCCTCATTGCCAAACTGATCCCAGATCAGCGTCTCTAGGGGCCACTTCAGTATACTCTGGCTTCAGGATGAGGGAGACATTATTGGATTGTTTCTCTGTGCTGCCCTCTGTCGGTCTCTACAGATCAGTACAGATAGTAAAGATCAGGGCCTCATTTATAAAACGGACCGGATCAATTCTGATCTTAGGTATGACTGACTCAGAAAACCATGTATACGTAGTTATTATAAATCCTTACTTTGAGGTTGAAATGGTCACATCTCTACTCAGAGTCGAGACTTGGCGTTGAAATGGTCAGTGATTGTCCTGCTGGTTGTGCATGGCTATTCTTTCCCCCTACAGTTTAAGGTCAGACCATTTATTTCCCCTACAGTTTAAGGTCAGACCATTTCTTTCCCCTACAGTTTAAGGTCAGACCATTTATTTCCCCTACAGTTTAAGGTCAGACCATTTATTTCCCTACAGCTTAAGGTCAGACCATTTCTTTCCCCTACAGTTTAAGGTCAGACCATTTCTTTCCCCTACAGTTTAAGGTCAGACCATTTATTTCCCCTACAGCTTAAGGTCAGACCATTTATTTTTCCCATCAGCCACAGTTCTGTCTTGCTGCTCCACCTCATTCACTGCAGCGGTGACACACTCCCAAGACACCCGTTTGGCTTCGTCAACCCACTATTTAGTCCACCGCATAATACGTGTTGCCTGTCTTCATTCTCCTCTCCCATCGCCGTGATCTCGTCTTTCCACAGAGTTAGCTCTTCTCTTTGGTCCATGGCTATTCCTGTCTAAACCCTCATATGTTCTAGCATTCTATTAGGGGGAAATCGCCGATTGTAAGGCACGTTTCAGGTGCCTTCAATTTGAAGTTAATTAGAGATTTATAGATCACAAGACCGTACGTTACAAATGGGCTCTTAGAACCTGCGTCATCAATTGTTTTTATGCTCAATATCTTTTATGAATCCAACATGAGCACACTGTCGGAAATCATTTTACGACTAAGTTCAAGTATAAATCTATTTACATGTTTTATAAACGAGGCCCAGGGTACAGGATGTTTTATAAACGAGGCCCCAGGGTACAGGATGTTTTATAAACGAGGCCCCAGGGTACAGGATGTTTTATAAACGAGGCCCAGGGTACAGGATGTTTTATAAATGAGGCCACAGGGTACAGGATGTTTTATAAACGAGGCCCAGGGTACAGGATGTTTTATAAATGAGACCCAGGGAACAGGATGTTTTATAAACGAGGCCCAGGGTACAGGATGTTTTCAAATGAGGCCCAGGGTACAGGATGTTTTATAAACGAGGCCCAGGGTACAGGATGTTTTATAAATGAGGCCCCAGGGTACATGATGTTTTATAAACGAGGCCCAGGGTACAGGATGTTTTATAAACGAGGCCCAGGGTACAGGATGTTTTATAAACGAGGCCCAGGGTACATGATGTTTTATAAACGAGGCCCCAGGGTACATGATGTTTTATAAATGAGGCCCAGGGTACAGGATGTTTTATAAACGAGGCCCAGAGTACAGGATGTTTTATAAACGAGGCCCCAGGGTACAGGATGTTTTATAAACGAGGCCCCAGGGTACAAGATGTTTTATAAACGAGGCCCCCAGGGTACATGATGTTTTATAAATGAGGCCCCAGGGTACAGGATGTTTTATAAATGAGGCCCCAGGGTACAGGATGTTTTATAAACGAGGCCCAGGGTACAGGATGTTTTATAAACGAGGCCCAGGGTACAGGATGTTTTATAAACGAGGCCCCAGGGTACAGGATGTTTTATAAATAAGGCCCAGGGTACAGGATGTTTTATAAACGAGGCCCAGGGTACAGGATGTTTATAAATGAGGCCCAGGGTACAGGATGTTTTATAAATGAGGCCCCAGGGTACAGGATGTTTTATAAATGAGGCCCCAGGGTACAGGATGTTTTATAAATGAGGCCCCAGGGTACAGGAGGTTTTATAAACGAGGCCCCAGGGTACAGGATGTTTTATAAACGAGGCCCCAGGGTACAGGATGTTTTATAAACGAGGCCCCAGGGTACATGATGTTTTATAAATGAGGCCCAGGGTACAGGATGTTTTATAAATGAGCCCCAGGGTACAGGATGTTTTATAAATGAGCCCCAGGGTACAGGATGTTTTATAAACGAGGCCCAGGGTACAGGATGTTTTATAAATGAGGCCCCAGGGTACAGGATGTTTTATAAATGAGGCCCAGGGTACAGGATGTTTTATAAATGAGGCCCAGGGTACAGGATGTTTTATAAACGAGGCCCAGGGTACAGGATGTTTTATAAACGAGGCCCCAGGGTACATGATGTTTTATAAATGAGGCCCAGGGTACAGGATGTTTTATAAATGAGGCCCAGGGTAGAGGATGTTTTATAAATGAGGCCCAGGGTACAGGATGTTTTATAAACGAGGCCCAGGGTACAGGATGTTTTATAAACGAGGCCCCAGGGTACAGGATGTTTTATAAGCGAGGCCCCAGGGTTCGGGATTTTTTATAAATGAGGCCCCAGGGTACAGGATGTTTTATAAACGAGGCCCCAGGGTACAGGATGTTTATAAACGAAGGCCCCAGGGTACAGGATGTTTTATAAACGAGGCCCCAGGGTACAGGATGTTTTATAAATGAGGCCCAGGGTACATGATGTTTTATAAATGAGGCCCCAGGGTACAGGATGTTTTATAAATGAGGCCCAGTGTACATGATGTTTTATAAATGAGGCCCCAGGGTACAGGATGTTTTATAAATGAGGCCCAGGGTACAGGATGTTTTATAAACGAGGCCCAGGGTACATGATGTTTTATAAATGAGGCCCAGGGGTACAGGATGTTTTATAAATGAGGCCCAGGGTACACGATGTTTATATAAACGAGGCCCCAGGGTACATGGTGTTTTATAAACGAGGCCCCAGGGTACATGATGTTTTATAAACGAGGCCCCAGGGTACAGGATGTTTTATAAATGAGGCCCCAGGGTACAGGATGTTTTATAAACGAGGCCCCAGGGTACAGGATGTTTTTATAAATGAGGCCCCAGGGTACAGGATGTTTATAAATGAGGCCCCAGGGTACAGGATGTTTTATAAACGAGGCCCAGGGGTACAGGATGTTTTATAAATGATACCCCAGGGTACAGGATGTTTTATAAATGAGGCCCCAGGGTACAGGATGTTTATAAACGAGGCCCCAGGGTACATGATGTTTTATAAACGAGGCCCCAGGGTACATGATGTTTTATAAACGAGGCCCAGGGTACAGGATGTTTTATAAACGAGGCCCAGGGTACAGGATGTTTTATAAACGAGGCCCAGGGTACAGGATGTTTTATAAACATTACATTACATTACTTTTACATTTAAGTCATTTAGCAGACGCTCTTATCCAGAGCGACTTACAAATTGGTGAATTCACCTTCTGACATCCAGTGGAACAGCCACTTTACAATAGTGCATCTAAATCATTAAGGGGAGGGGGAGGGGGGGGTGAGGGGATTACTTATCCTATCCAGGTATTCCTTGAAGAGGTGGGGTTTCAGGTGTCTCCGGAAGGTGGTGATTGACTCCGCTGTCCTGGCGTCGTGAGGGAGTTTGTTCCACCATTGGGGGCCAGAGCAGCGAACAGTTTTGACTGGGCTGAGCGGGAACTGTACTTCCTCAGTGGTAGGGAGGCGAGCAGGCCAGAGGTGGATGAACGCAGTGCCCTTGCTTGGGTGTAGGGCCTGATCAGAGCCTGGAGGTACTCTGGGTGCCGTTCCCCTCACAGCTCCGTAGGCAAGCACCATGGTCTTGTAGCGGATGCGAGCTTCAACTGGAAGCCAGTGGAGAGGCGGAGGAGCGGGGGTGACGTGAGAGAACTTGGGAAGGTTGAACACCAGACGGGCTGCGGCGTTCTGGATGAGTTGTAGGGGTTTAATGGCACAGGCAGGGAGCCCAGCCAACAGCGAGTTGCAGTAATCCAGACGGGAGATGACAAGTGCCTGGATTAGGACCTGCACCGCTTCCTGTGTGAGGCAGGGTCGTACTGCTGCGGATGTTGTAGAGCATGAACCTACAGGAATGGGCCACCGCCATGATGTTGGTTGAGAACGACAGGTGTTGTCCAGGATCACGCCAAAGGTTCTTAGCGCTCTGGGAGGAGGACACAATGGAGTTGTCAACCGTGATGGCGAGATCATGGAACGGGCAGTCCTTCCCCGGGAGGAAGAGCAGCTCCGTCTTGCCGAGGTTCAGCTTGAGGTGGTGATCCGTCATCCACACTGATATGTCTGCCAGACATGCAGAGATGCGATTCGCCACCTGGTCATCAGAAGGGGAAAGGAGAAGAATATTTGTGTGTCGTCTGCATAGCAATGATAGGAGAGACCATGTGAGGTTATGACAGAGCCAAGTGACTTGGTGTATAGCGAGAATAGGAGGGCCTAGAACAGAGCCCTGGGGACACCAGTGGTGAGAGCGCGTGGCGAGGAGACAGATTCTTGCCACACCACCTGGTAGGAGCGACCTGTCAGGTAGGAGACGCAATCCAAGCGTGGGCCCGCGGAGATGCCCAACTCGGAGAGGGTGGAGAGGAGGATCTGATGGTTCACAGTATCGAAGGCAGCCGATAGGGTCTAGAAGGATGAGAGCAGAGGAGAGAGAGTTAGCTTTAGCAGTGCGGAGCGCCTCCGTGATACAGAGAAGAGCAGTCTCAGTTGAATGACTAGTCTTGAAACCTGACTGATTTGGATCAAGAAGGTCATTCTGAGAGAGATAGCGGGAGAGCTGGCCAAGGACTGACACGTTCAAGAGTTTTGGAGAGAAAAGAAAGAAGGGATACTGGTCTGTAGTTGTTGACATCGGAGGATCAGTGTAGGTTTTTTCAAGAAGGGGTGAGACCCCAGGGTACAGGATGTTTATAAATGAGGCCCCAGGGTACAGGATGTTTATAAATGAGGCCCAGGGTACAGGATGTTTTATAAATGATACCCCAGGGTACAGGATGTTTTATAAATGAGGCCCAGGATACAGGATGTTTTATAAACGAGGCCCCAGGGTACAGGATGTTTTATAAACGAGGCCCCAGGGTACATGGTGTTTTATAAATGAGGCCCCAGGGAACAGGATGTTTTTTAAATGAGGCCCCAGGGTACAGGATGTTTTATAAATGATACCCAGGGTACAGGATGTTTTTATAAATGAGGCCCAGGGTACAGGATGTTTTATAAACGAGGCCCCAGGGTACAGGATGTTTTATAAATGAGGCCCAGGGTACAGGATGTTTTATAAATGAGGCCCAGGGTACAGGATGTTTTATAAATGAGGCCCAGGGTACAGGATGTTTTTTATAAACGAGGCCCCAGGATACAGGATGTTTTAGAAATGAGGCCCCAGGGTACATGATGTTTTATAAATGAGGCCCCAGGGTACATGATGTTTTATAAACGAGGCCCAGGGTACAGGATGTTTTATAAACGAGGCCCAGGGTACAGGATGTTTTATAAATGAGGCCCCAGGGTACAGGATGTTTTTATAAATGAGGCCCCAGGATACAGGATGTTTTATAAACGAGACCCCCAGGGTACATGATGTTTTATAAATGAGGCCCCAGGGTACAGGATGTTTTATAAACGAGGCCCCAGGGTACATGATGTTTTATAAACGAGGCCACAGGGTACATGATGTTTTATAAACGAGGCCCAGGGTACAGGAGGTTTTATAAACGAGGCCCAGGGTACATGATGTTTTATAAATGATACCCCAGGGTACAGGAGGTTTTTATAACGTGAGACCCCAGGGTACAGGATGTTTTTATAAACGAGGCCCCAGGGTACATGATGTTTTATAAACGAGGCCCAGGTACATGATGTTTTATAAATGAGGCCCCAGGTACAGGAGGTTTTTATAAACGAGGCCCCAGGGTACAGGATGTTTTATAAACTAGGCCCCAGGGCACATGATGTTTTATAAATGAGGCCCCAGGGTACAGGATGTTTTATAACGAGGCCACAGGATACAGGATGTTTTATAAACGAGGCCCCAGGGTACATGATGTTTTATAAACGAGGCCCCAGGGTACATGATGTTTTATAAATGAGGCCCCAGGGTACAGGATGTTTTATAAACGAGGCCCCAGGGTACATGATGTTTTATAAACGAGGCCACAGGGTACATGATGTTTTATAAACGAGGCCCAGGGTACAGGAGGTTTTTATAAACGAGGCCCAGGGTACATGATGTTTTATAAATGATACCCCAGGGTACAGGAGGTTTTATAAATGAGACCCCAGGGTACAGGATGTTTTATAAACGAGGCCCAGGGTACAGGATGTTTTATAAACGAGGCCCAGGGTACAGGATGTTTTATAAACGAGGCCCCAGGGTACATGATGTTTTATAAACGAGGCCCAGGGTACATGATGTTTTATAAACTAGGCCCCAGGGTACAGGATGTTTTATAAACGAGGCCCCAGGGTACATGATGTTTTATAAAACGAGGCCACAGGGTACATGATGTTTATAAGCCAGGCCCAGGGTACAGGAGGTTTTATAAACGAGGCCCAGGGTACATGATGTTTTATAAATGATACCCCAGGGTACAGGATGTTTTATAAATGAGGCCCAGGGTACAGGATGTTTTATAAATGAGGCCCCAGGGTACAGGATGTTTATAAATGAGGCCCAGGGTACAGGATGTTTTATAAATGATACCCCAGGGTACAGGATGTTTATAAACGAGGCCCAGGGTACAGGATGTTTTATAAATGAGGCCCAGGGTACAGGATGTTTTATAAATGATACCCCAGGGTACAGGATGTTTTATAAACGAGGCCAGGTACAGGATGTTTTATAAACGAGGCCCCCAGAGGGTACAGGATGTTTTTTATAAATGAGGCCCCAGGGTACATGATGTTTTATAAATGATACCCCAGGGTACAGGATGTTTTTATAAATGATACCCCAGGGTACAGGATGTTTTATAAACGAGGCCCAGGGTACAGGATGTTTTATAAACGAGGCCCCAGGGTACAGGATGTTTTATAAATGAGGCCCCAGGGTACATGATGTTTTATAAATGATACCCCAGGGTACAGGATGTTTTATAAATGATACCCCAGGGTACAGGATGTTTTATAAATGATACCCCAGGGTACATGATGTTTTATAAATGAGGCCCCAGGGTACAGGATGTTTTATAAATGAGGCCCCAGGTACAGGATGTTTTATAAATGAGGCCCCAGGGTACAGGATGTTTTATAAATGATACCCCAGGGTACAGGATGTTTTATAAATGAGGCCCCAGAATTTACAGGATGTTTTATAAATGAGGCCCAGGGTACAGGATGTTTTATAAATGAGGCCCCAGGGTACAGGATGTTTTATAAATGATACCCCAGGGTACAGGATGTTTTATAAACGAGGCCCCAGGGTACAGGATGTTTTATAAATGAGGCCCAGGGTACAGGATGTTTTATAAACGAGGCCCCAGGGTACAGGATGTTTTATAAATGATACCCCAGGGTACAGGATGTTTTATAAATGAGGCCCAGGGTACAGGATATTTTATAAACGAGGCCCCAGGGGTACAGGATGTTTTATAAATGAGGCCCCAGGGTACAGGATGTTTTATAAATGATACCCCAGGGTACAGGATGTTTTTTTATAAATGAGGCCCCAGGGTACAGGATGTTTTATAAACGAGGCCCCAGGGTACAGGATGTTTTATAAATGATACCCCAGGGTACAGGATGTTTTATAAATGAGGCCCCAGGGTACAGGATGTTTTTTATAAACGAGGCCCCAAATACAGGATGTTTTTATAAATGATACCACAGGGTACCAGGATGTTTTATAAATGAGGCCCCAGGGTACAGGATGTTTTATAAACGAGGCCCCAGGGTACAGGATGTTTTATAAATGAGGCCCCAGGGTACAGGATGTTTTATAAATGAGGCCCCAGGGTACAGGATGTTTTATAAATGAGGCCCCAGGGTACAGGATGTTTTATAAATGAGTCCCAGGGTACAGGATGTTTTATAAACGAGGCCCCAGGGGTACAGGATGTTTTATAAATGATACCCAGGGTACAGGATGTTTTATAAATGAGGCCCAGGGTACAGGATGTTTTATAAAACGAGGCCCCAGGGTACAGGATGTTTTATAATGAGGCCCTGGTACAGGATGTTTTATAAATGATACCCCAGGGTACAGGATGTTTTATAAATGAGGCCCCAGGGTACAGGATGTTTTATAAACGAGGCCCCAGGGTACAGGATGTTTTATAAATGATACCCCAGGCACAGGATGTTTTATAAATGAGGCCCCAGGGTACAGGATGTTTTATAAACGAGGCCCCAGGGTACAGGATGTTTTATAAATGATACCAATAGGTACAGGATGTTTATAAATGAGGCCCCAGGGTACAGGATGTTTTATAAACGAGGCCCCAGGGTACAGGATGTTTATAAATGAGGCCCCAGGGTACAGGATGTTTTTATAAACAGAGGCCCAGGGTACAGGATGTTTTATAAACGAGGCCCCAGGGTACAGGATGTTTTACGAAATGATACCCCAGGGTACAGGATGTTTTATAAATGATACCCCAGGGTACAGGATGTTTATAAACGAGGCCCCAGGGTACAGGAGGTTTTATAAATGAGGCCCAGGGTACAGGATGTTTTATAAATGAGGCCCAGGGTACAGGATGTTTTATAAGCGAGGCCCAGGGTACAGGATGTTTTATAAACGAGGCCCAGGGTACAGGATGTTTTATAAACGAGGCCCCAGGGTACATGATGTTTTATAAACGAGGCCCAGGGTACATGATGTTTTATAAACTAGGCCCCAGGGTACAGGATGTTTTATAAACGAGGCCCAGGGTACATGATGTTTATAAACGAGGCCACAGGGTACATGATGTTTTATAAACGAGGCCCAGGGTACAGGAGGTTTTATAAACAGGGCCAGGGTACATGATGTTTTATAAATGATACCCCAGGGTACAGGATGTTTTATAAATGAGGCCCCAGGGTACATGATGTTTTATAAATGAGGCCCCAGGGTACCCAGGATGTTTTATAAATGAGGCCCCAGGGTACAGGATGTTTTATAAAATGAGCCCAGGGGTACAGGATGTTTTTATAAATGAGGCCCCAGGGTACATGATGTTTTATAAATGATACCCCAGGGTACAGGATATTTTATAAATGATACCCCCAGGGAACAGGATGTTTATAAATGAGGCCCCAGGTACAGGATGTTTTATAAATGATACCCCAGGGTACAGGATGTTTATAAATGAGGCCCAGGGTACAGGATGTTTTATAAATGAGGCCCCAGGTACATGATGTTTTATAAATGATACCCCAGGGTACAGGATGTTTTATAAATGATACCCCAGGGTACAGGATGTTTATAAACGAGGCCCAGGGTACAGGATGTTTATAAATGAGGCCCAGGGTACAGGATGTTTTATAAACGAGGCCCCAGGGTACATGATGTTTTATAAACGAGGCTCAGGGTACATGATGTTTTGCAAACTAGGCCCCCAGGGTACAGGATGTTTTATAAACGAGGCCCCAGGGTACATGATGTTTTATAAACGAGGCCACAGGGGTACATGATGTTTTGCAAACGAGGCCCAGGGTACAGGAGGTTTTATAAACGAGGCCCCAGGGTACAGGATGTTTTATAAACGAGGCCCAGGGTACAGGATGTTTTATAAACGAGGCCCCAGGGTACAGGATGTTTTATAAATGAGGCCCAGGGTACAGGATGTTTTATAAATGAGGCCCAGGGTACAGGATGTTTTATAAACGAGGCCCAGGGTACATGATGTTTTATGTAAATGATACCCCAGGGTACAGGATGTTTTTTATAAATGAGGCCCAGGGCACAGGATGTTTTATAAATGAGGCCCCAGACATGATGTTTTTATAAATGAGGCCCCAGGGTACAGGATGTTTTATAAATGATACCCCAGGGGGTACAGGATGTTTTATAATGAGGCCCAGGGTACAGGATGTTTTATAAACGAGGCCCAGGGTACAGGATGTTTTATAAATGAGGCCCAGGTTACAGGATGTTTTATAAATGAGGCCCCAGGGTACAGGATGTTTTATAATGAGGCCAGGGTACAGGATGTTTTATAAACGAGGCCCCCAGGGTACAGGATGTTTTATAAATGAGGCCCCAGGGTACATGATGTTTTATAAATGATACCCCAGGGTACAGGATGTTTTATAAATGATACCCAGGGTACAGGATGTTTTATAAACGAGGCCCCAGGGTACAGGATGTTTTAGCAAATGAGGCCCCAGGGTACATGATGTTTTATAAATGAGGCCCCAGGGTACAGGATGTTTTATAAATGATACCCCAGGGTACAGGATGTTTTATAAATGAGGCCCCAGGGTACAGGATGTTTTATAAACGGGGCCCAGGGTACAGGATGTTTTATAAATGATACCCCAGGGTACAGGATGTTTTATAAATGATACCCCAGGGTACAGGATGTTTTATAAACATAGGGCCCAGGGTACAGGATGTTTTATAAATGATACCCCAGGGTACAGGGATGTTTTATAAATGATACCCCAGGGTACAGGATGTTTTATAAACGAGGCCCCAGGGTACATGATGTTTTATAAATGATACCCCAGGTACAGGATGTTTTATAAACGTAGGCCAGGGTACAGGATGTTTTATAAATGATTTGGGGTACAGGATGTTTTATAAATGATACCCCAGGGTACAGGATGTTTTATAAATGAGGCCCCAGGGTACAGGATGTTTTATAAACGAGGCCCCAGGGTACAGGATGTTTTATAAACGAGGCCCCAGGGTACAGGATGTTTTATAAACGAGGCCCCAGGGTACAGGATGTTTTATAAATGAGGCCCCAGGGTACAGGATGTTTTATAAATGATACCCCAGGTACAGGATGTTTTATAAATGAGGCCCAGGGTACAGGATGTTTTATAAATGATACCCCAGGGTACAGGATGTTTTATAAATGATACCCCAGGGTACAGGATGTTTATAAATGAGGCCCCAGGGTACAGGATGTTTTATAAATGAGGCCCCAGGGTACAGGATGTTTTATAAATGAGGCCCCAGGGCACAGGATGTTTTATAAATGAGGCCCCAGGGTACAGGATGTTTTATAAACGAGGCCCCAGGGTACAGGATGTTTTATAAATGAGGCCCAGGGTACAGGATGTTTTATAAATGAGGCCCCAGGTACAGGATGTTTTATAAACGAGGCCCCAGGGTACAGGATGTTTTATAAATGATACCCCAGGGTACAGGATGTTTTTATAAATGAGGCCCCAGGGTACAGGATGTTTTATAAATGAGGCCCCAGGGTACAGGATGTTTTATAAATGATACCCCAGGGTACAGGATGTTTTATAAATGAGGCCCCAGGGTACAGGATGTTTTATAAATGATACCCCAGGGTACAGGATGTTTTATAAATGAGGCCCCAGGGTACAGGACGTTTTATAAATGATACCCCAGGGTACAGGATGTTTTTTATAAACGAGGCCCAGGATACAGGATGTTTTATAAATGAGGCCCCAGGGTACAGGATGTTTTATAAACGAGGCCCCAGGGTACAGGATGTTTTATAAATGAGGCCCCAGGGTACAGGATGTTTTATAAACGAGGCCCCAGGGTACAGGATGTTTTATAAATGATACCCCAGGGTACAGGATGTTTTTATAAATGATACCCCAGGGTACAGGATGTTTTATAAATGAGGCCCAGGGTACAGGATGTTTTATAAACGAGGCCCCAGGGTACAGGATGTTTTTTATAAATGATACCCCAGGGTACAGGATGTTTTATAAAAACGAGGCCCCAGGGTACAGGATGTTTTATAAATGAGGCCCAGGGTAACAGGATGTTTTATAAACGAGGCCCAGGGTACAGGATGTTTTATAAATGAGGCCACAGGGTACAGGATGTTTTATAAACGAGGCCCCAGGGTACATGATGTTTTATAAACGGGGCCCCAGGGTACAGGATGTTTTATAAATGAGGCCCCAGGGTACAGGATGTTTTATAAATGATACCCCAGGGAACAGGATGTTTTATAAATGAGGCCCAGGGTACAGGATGTTTTATAAATGAGGCCCCAGGGTACAGGATGTTTTATAAATGAGGCCCCAGGGTACAGGATGTTTTATAAATGAGGCCCAGGGTACAGGATGTTTTATAAATGAGGCCCCAGGGTACAGGATGTTTTATAAATGATACCACAGAGGTACAGGATGTTTTATAAACGAGGCCCTAGGGTACATGATGTTTTATAAATGAGGCCCAGGGTACAGGATGTTTTATAAACGAGGCCCCAGGGTACAGGATGTTTTATAAACGAGGCCCCAGGGTACAGATGCTTTATAAATGATACCCTAGGTACAGGATGTTTTATAAATGAGGCCCCAGGGTACAGGATGTTTTATAAATGATACCCAGGTACAGGATGTTTTATAAATGAGGCCCAGGGTACAGGATGTTTTATAAAACGAGGCCCCAGGGTACATGATGTTTTATAAACGAGGCCCCAGGGTACATGATGTTTTATAAACGAGGCCCCAGGGTACAGGATGTTTTATAAATGATACCCCAGGGTACAGGATGTTTTATAAACGAGGCCCCAGGGTACATGATGTTTTATAAACGAGGCCCCAGGGTACATGATGTTTTATAAACGAGGCCCCAGGGTACAGGATGTTTTATAAATGATACCCCAGGGTACAGGATGTTTTATAAACGAGGCCCCAGGGTACATGATGTTTTATAAACGAGGCCCAGGGTACAGGATGTTTTATAAACGAGGCCCAGGGTACATGATGTTTTATAAACGAGGCCCCAGGGTACAGGATGTTTTATAAACGAGGCCCAGGGTACAGGATGTTTTATAAACGAGGCCCAGGGTACAGGATGTTTTATAAATGAGGCCCCAGGGTACAGGATGTTTTATAAATGAGGCCCAGGGTACAGGATGTTTTATAAACGAGGCCCCAGGGTACATGATGTTTTATAAATGATACCCCAGGGTACATGATGTTTTATAAATGAGGCCCCAGGGTACAGGATGTTTTATAAATGATACCCCAGGGTACATGATGTTTTATAAATGAGGCCCCAGGGTACATGATGTTTTATAAATGATACCCCAGGGTACAGGATGTTTTATAAACGAGGCCCAGGGTACAGGATGTTTTATAAACGAGGCCCCAGGGTACAGGATGTTTTATAAACGAGGCCCCAGGGTACAGGATGTTTTATAAATGAGGCCCCAGGGTACAGGATGTTTTATAAACGAGGCCCCAGGGTACAGGATGTTTTATAAATGAGGCCCAGGGTACAGGATGTTTTATAAACGAGGCCCAGGGTACAGGATGTTTTATAAACGAGGCCCCAGGGTACAGGATGTTTTATAAATGAGGCCCAGGGTACATGATGTTTTATAAACGAGGCCCAGGGTACAGGATGTTTTATAAACGAGGCCCAGGGTACAGGATGTTTTATAAACGAGGCCCAGGGTACAGGATGTTTTATAAATGAGGCCCAGGGTACAGGATGTTTTATAAACGAGGCCCCAGGGTACAGGATGTTTTATAAACGAGGCCCCAGGGTACAGGAGGTTTTATAAACGAGGCCCCAGGGTACAGGATGTTTTATAAACGAGGCCCCAGGGTACATGATGTTTTATAAACGAGGCCCAGGGTACAGGATGTTTTATAAATGATACCCAGGGTACAGGATGTTTTATAAATGAGGCCCAGGGTACAGGATGTTTTATAAACGAGGCCCCAGGGTACAGGATGTTTTATAAATGAGGCCCAGGGTACAGGATGTTTTATAAACGAGGCCCCAGGGTACAGGATGTTTTATAAATGAGGCCCCAGGGTACAGGATGTTTTATAAACGAGGCCCAGGGTACAGGATGTTTTATAAATGAGGCCCCAGGGTACAGGATGTTTTATCAACGAGGCCCAGGGTACA
>NW_027012727.1:0-18454 GCF_036934945.1 Oncorhynchus masou masou
GTGGACAAACAAAAACCCACAAATTCTGACAAACTCCAAGCATTGATTATGCAATAATGGGCTGCCATCAGTCAGGATGTGGGACAGAATATAATTGACAGCATGCCAGTGTAGATTGCAGAGGTCTTGAAAAAGAAGGGTCAACACTGCAAAATAGACTCTATGCATCAACTTCATGTAATTGTCAATAAAAGCCTTTGACACTTGTGAAATGCTTGTAGTTATATGTCAGTTTTCCATAGTAACATCTGACAAAAATATCTAAAGACACTGAAGCAGCAAACGTTGTGTAAATTAATATTTGTGCCATTCTCAAAACTTTCGGCCACGACTGTACAATTTAACTTGAAATAAAAACTAATTTCTGTCAAAATTAGAAACCTGTAATATCTGAAAATGTAGCTAGGCAGACTATCTTTCACGTACACGGCATGAATGGACACCTCTCCCTGTCACGGATGCCATGGTTGCTCTTAGTTTGAAGATGTAATCAGGAGACAGGTGTTTTCTCCATCTCCTCATAATCTAATTCCACTGATTTGAATTCTCGGTCCTCCAGCAAGTGGAGAGCAACACTTATGCACACAACATTTGGTAGGAGATGGGAGGTGCATAGGCTGGACACAGCCAGAGTATGTCAGCTTTAAATCAATGATATGGCCTCACCCATGAACACATAACTGACACACATTTGTTTTGGCTCTCTCTTCAAGTGTTATAGGCAGTAGCCTATAACAAAAGCCTGCACACACACACACACACACACACACACACACACACACACACACACACACACACACACACACACACACACACACACACACACACACACACACACACACACAGAGAGTGTGGTGTGGTTTGTGAACTGTGAAAGGGGTTAGGTTTTATGAAAGTGGTGACATTATAACATCCTGACACAGCTCCGTGGCAAACAGCTCTGAAGGTCAGTGTGTGTGTGTGTGTCTGTGTGTGTGTGTGTTTTGTGTGTGTTCTGTAGTTCTGTAGTCACTCTGCTCTGTCTTTCCCGCTTTTCTCTTTTTATCCACTCCAACACATTCTCTCTCCCCCTGTATCTCTACCTCCTGCCCTCTGACTCTCTCAGCATCACCTCAATTCCTCATTCTGTTCCTCTTCTCCTTGAGAGAGCGAGAGAGAGTGAAAGAGCCAGTGAGAGCCAGAGAACGAGCTAAGTGAGAGAGAGAACGAGCTGAGAGAGCAAGAGAACGAGCTGAGAGAACGAGCTGAGAGAGAGAGAATCTGAGCTGAGAGTGAGAGAGAACGAGCTGAGAGAGCGAGAGAGAACGAGCTGAGAGAGCGAGAGAGAACGAGCTGAGAGAGTGAGAGAACAAGCTGAGAGAGCGAGAGAAAACGAGCTGAGAGAGAGAAAACGAGCTGAGAGAGAGAAAACGAGCTGAGAGTGAGAGCGAACGAGCTGAGAAAGAGAGAGAGAACGAGCTGAGAAAGAGAGAGAGAACACGCTGAGAGAGAGAGAGAGAGAGAGAGAGATAACAAGCTGAGCAAAAGAGAGGGAGACAAGCTGAGAAAGAGAGAGAGAGAACGAGCTGAGAGTAGGAGAGAACGAGCTGAGAGTGAGAGAGAACGAGCTGAGAGTGAGAGAGAACGAGCTGAGAAAGAGAGAACGAGCTGAGAAAAGAGAGAACGAGCTGAGAAAGAGAGAGAACGAGCTGAGAAAAGAGAGAGAACAAGCTGAGAGAGAGAGAACACGCTGAGAGAGAGAGAGAGAGAGATAACAAGCTGAGCAAAGAGAGGGAGACAAGCTGAGAAAGAGAGAGAACGAGCTGAGAGTAGGAGAGAACAGCTGAGAGTGAGAGAGAACGAGCTGAGAGTGAGAGAACGAGCTGAGAGTGAGAGAGAATGAGCTGAGAAAGAGAGAACGAGCTGAGAAGAGAGAGAACGAGCTGAGAAGAGAGAGAACAAGCTGAGAAAGAGAGAGAGAACAAGCTGAGAGAGAGAGAACACGCTGAGAGAGAGAGAGAGAGAGAGAGAGAGATAACAAGCTGAGCAAAAGAGAGGGCGACAAGCTGAGAAAGAGAGAACGAGGTGAAAAGAGAGAGAGAACAGCTTAGCGAGAGAGAACAAGCTAGAGCTGTGAGAGAGAGAGAGAGAGAGAGAGAGAGAGAGAGAGAGAGAGAGAGAGAGAGAGAGAGAACAAGCTGAGACACAAGGCAAGAAGGTGTGTTCCTGTGTGTAAGATGGGCTCCGAGAGCAGGTGGGCTACAGGTGTAGCTGGAAAGAAAGACAAAGGGAGAGGGGGGTGAGGTAAAGAGAGGGGTGAGGAACTGATGACATTACATTATAACAGTATGTGTCAGCAACCAGACTGTCACGGTTTTCTGTAGGTGAAAGAGGCAGACCAAAATGCGGCGTGGCTATTACGATCCATGTTTAATAAAACAGAAGTAAACACGAATCAAATACAAAACAAACAAACGTAACAAGAAAACCGAAACAGCCTAATACTGGTGCAAACTAGCACACGACAGACATAAGGACAATCTCCCACAAAACTCAACACCAAACAGGCTACCTAAATATGGTTCCCAATCAGAGACAATGACTAACACCTGCCTCTGACTGAGAACCATATCAGGCCAAACACAGAAACAGACAAACCAGACACACAACATAGAATGCCCACTCAGATCACACCCTGACCAAACAAAACATATAAACATACAAAGCAAACTATGGTCAGGGTGTGACACAGACCTGTGTAGGTAACTGATGACATTACATTATAACAGTATGTGTCAGCAACCAGACCTGTGTAGGTAACTGATGACATTACATTATAACAGTATGTGTCTACAACCAGACCTGTGTAGGTAACTGATGACATTACATTATAACAGTATGTGTCTACAACCAGACCTGTGTAGGTAACTGATGACATTACATTATAACAGTATGTGTCAGCAACCAGACCTGTGTAGGTAACTGATGACATTACATTATAACAGTATGTGTCAGCAACCAGACCTGTGTAGGTAACTGATGACATTACATTATAACAGTATGTGTCAGCAACCAGACCTGTGTAGGTAACTGATGACATTACATTATAACATTATGTGTCTGCAACCAGACCTGTGTAGGTAACTGATGACATTACATTATAACAGTATGTGTCAGCAACCAGACCTGTGTAGGTAACTGATGACATTACATTATAACAGTATGTGTCAGCAACCAGACCTGTGTAGGTAACTGATGACATTACATTATAACAGTATGTGTCTGCAACCAGACCTGTGTAGGTAACTGATGACATTACATTATAACAGTATGTGTCAGCAACCAGACCTGTGTAGGTAACTGATGACATTACATTATAACAGTATGTGTCAGCAACCAGACCTGTGTAGGTAACTGATGACATTACATTATAACAGTATGTGTCAGCAACCAGACCTGTGTAGGTAACTGATGACATTACATTATAACATTATGTGTCTGCAACCAGACCTGTGTAGGTAACTGATGACATTACATTATAACAGTATGTGTCAGCAACCAGACCTGTGTAGGTAACTGATGACATTACATTATAACAGTATGTGTCAGCAACCAGACCTGTGTAGGTAACTGATGACATTACATTATAACAGTATGTGTCTGCAACCAGACCTGTGTAGGTAACTGATGACATTACATTATAACAGTATGTGTCAGCAACCAGACCTGTGTAGGTAACTGATGACATTACATTATAACAGTATGTGTCAGCAACCAGACCTGTGTAGGTAACTGATGACATTACATTATAACAGTATGTGTCAGCAACCAGACCTGTGTAGGTAACTGATGACATTACATTATAACAGTATGTGTCAGCAACCAGACCTGTGTAGGTAACTGATGACATTACATTATAACAGTATGTGTCAGCAACCAGACCTGTGTAGGTAACTGATGACATTACATTATAACAGTATGTGTCTGCAACCAGACCTGTGTAGGTAACTGATGACATTACATTATAACAGTATGTGTCTTCAACCAGACCTGTGTAGGTAACTGATGACATTACATTATAACAGTATGTGTCAGCAACCAGACCTGTGTAGGTAACTGATGCCATTACATTATAACAGTATGTGTCAGCAACCAGACCTGTGTAGGTAACTGATGCCATTACATTATAACAGTATGTGTCAGCAACCAGACCTGTGTAGGTAACTGATGCCATTACATTATAACAGTATGTGTCAGCAACCAGACCTGTGTAGGTAACTGATGACATTACATTATAACAGTATGTGTCAGCAACCAGACCTGTGTAGGTAACTGATGCCATTACATTATAACAGTATGTGTCAGCAACCAGACCTGTGTAGGTAACTGATGCCATTACATTATAACAGTATGTGTCAGCAACCAGACCTGTGTAGGTAACTGATGACATTACATTATAACAGTATGTGTCTGCAACCAGACCTGTGTAGGTAACTGATGACATTACATTATAACAGTATGTGTCTTCAACCAGACCTGTGTAGGTAACTGATGACATTACATTATAACAGTATGTGTCAGCAACCAGACCTGTGTAGGTAACTGATGACATTACATTATAACAGTATGTGTCAGCAACCAGACCTGTGTAGGTAACTGATGCCATTACATTATAACAGTATGTGTCAGCAACCAGACCTGTGTAGGTAACTGATGACATTACATTATAACAGTATGTGTCAGCAACCAGACCTGTGTAGGTAACTGATGACATTACATTATAACATTATGTGTCAGCAACCAGACCTGTGTAGGTAACTGATGACATTACATTATAACAGTATGTGTCAGCAACCAGACCTGTGTAGGTAACTGATGACATTACATTATAACAGTATGTGTCAGCAACCAGACCTGTGTAGGTAACTGATGACATTACATTATAACAGTATGTGTCAGCAACCAGACCTGTGTAGGTAACTGATGACATTACATTATAACAGTATGTGTCTGCAACCAGACCTGTGTAGGTAACTGATGACATTACATTATAACAGTATGTGTCAGCAACCAGACCTGTGTAGGTAACTGATGACATTACATTATAACAGTATGTGTCAGCAACCAGACCTGTGTAGGTAACTGATGACATTACATTATAACAGTATGTGTCAGCAACCAGACCTGTGTAGGTAACTGATGACATTACATTATAACAGTATGTGTCAGCAACCAGACCTGTGTAGGTAACTGATGACATTACATTATAACAGTATGTGTCAGCAACCAGACCTGTGTAGGTAACTGATGACATTACATTATAACAGTATGTGTCAGCAACCAGACCTGTGTAGGTAACTGATGACATTACATTATAACAGTATGTGTCAGCAACCAGACCTGTGTAGGTAACTGATGACATTACATTATAACAGTATGTGTCTTCAACCAGACCTGTGTAGGTAACTGATGACATTACATTATAACAGTATGTGTCAGCAACCAGACCTGTGTAGGTAACTGATGACATTACATTATAACAGTATGTGTCAGCAACCAGACCTGTGTAGGTAACTGATGACATTACATTATAACAGTATGTGTCAGCAACCAGACCTGTGTAGGTAACTGATGACATTACATTATAACAGTATGTGTCTGCAACCAGACCTGTGTAGGTAACTGATGACATTACATTATAACAGTATGTGTCAGCAACCAGACCTGTGTAGGTAACTGATGACATTACATTATAACAGTATGTGTCAGCAACCAGACCTGTGTAGGTAACTGATGACATTACATTATAACAGTATGTGTCTGCAACCAGACCTGTGTAGGTAACTGATGACATTACATTATAACAGTATGTGTCAGCAACCAGACCTGTGTAGGTAACTGATGACATTACATTATAACAGTATGTGTCAGCAACCAGACCTGTGTAGGTAACTGATGACATTACATTATAACAGTATGTGTCTACAACCAGACTGTCACGGTTTTCTGTAGGTGAAAAGAGGCAGACCAAAATGCGGCGTGGCTATTACGATCCATGTTTAATAAAACAGAAGTAAACACGAATCAAATACAAAACAAACAAACGTAACAAGAAAACCGAAACAGCCTAATACTGGTGCAAACTAGCACACGACAGACATAAGGACAATCTCCACAAAACTCAACACCAAACAGGCTACCTAAATATGGTTCCCAATCAGAGACAATGACTAACACCTGCCTCTGACTGAGAACCATATCAGGCCAAACACAGAAACAGACAAACCAGACACACAACATAGAATGCCCCTCAGATCACACCCTGACCAAACAAAACATATAAACATACAAAGCAAACTATGGTCAGGGTGTGACACAGACCTGTGTAGGTAACTGATGACATTACATTATAACAGTATGTGTCAGCAACCAGACCTGTGTAGGTAACTGATGACATTACATTATAACAGTATGTGTCAGCAACCAGACCTGTGTAGGTAACTGATGACATTACATTATAACAGTATGTGTCAACAACCAGACCTGTGTAGGTAACTGATGACATTACATTATAACAGTATGTGTCTACAACCAGACCTGTGTAGGTAACTGATGACATTACATTATAACAGTATGTGTCAGCAACCAGACATGTGTAGGTAACTGATGACATTACATTATAACAGTATGTGTCAGCAACCAGACCTGTGTAGGTAACTGATGACATTACATTATAACAGTATGTGTCAGCAACCAGACCTGTGTAGGTAACTGATGACATTACATTATAACATTATGTGTCTGCAACCAGACCTGTGTAGGTAACTGATGACATTACATTATAACAGTATGTGTCAGCAACCAGACCTGTGTAGGTAACTGATGACATTACATTATAACAGTATGTGTCAGCAACCAGACCTGTGTAGGTAACTGATGACATTACATTATAACAGTATGTGTCTGCAACCAGACCTGTGTAGGTAACTGATGACATTACATTATAACAGTATGTGTCAGCAACCAGACCTGTGTAGGTAACTGATGACATTACATTATAACAGTATGTGTCAGCAACCAGACCTGTGTAGGTAACTGATGACATTACATTATAACAGTATGTGTCAGCAACCAGACCTGTGTAGGTAACTGATGACATTACATTATAACAGTATGTGTCAGCAACCAGACCTGTGTAGGTAACTGATGACATTACATTATAACAGTATGTGTCAGCAACCAGACCTGTGTAGGTAACTGATGACATTACATTATAACAGTATGTGTCAGCAACCAGACCTGTGTAGGTAACTGATGCCATTACATTATAACAGTATGTGTCAGCAACCAGACCTGTGTAGGTAACTGATGACATTACATTATAACAGTATGTGTCAGCAACCAGACCTGTGTAGGTAACTGATGCCATTACATTATAACAGTATGTGTCAGCAACCAGACCTGTGTAGGTAACTGATGCCATTACATTATAACAGTATGTGTCAGCAACCAGACCTGTGTAGGTAACTGATGCCATTACATTATAACAGTATGTGTCAGCAACCAGACCTGTGTAGGTAACTGATGACATTACATTATAACAGTATGTGTCAGCAACCAGACCTGTGTAGGTAACTGATGACATTACATTATAACAGTATGTGTCAGCAACCAGACCTGTGTAGGTAACTGATGCCATTACATATAACAGTATGTGTCAGCAACCAGACCTGTGTAGGTAACTGATGACATTACATTATAACAGTATGTGTCTGCAACCAGACCTGTGTAGGTAACTGATGACATTACATTATAACAGTATGTGTCTTCAACCAGACCTGTGTAGGTAACTGATGACATTACATTATAACAGTATGTGTCAGCAACCAGACCTGTGTAGGTAACTGATGCCATTACATTATAACAGTATGTGTCAGCAACCAGACCTGTGTAGGTAACTGATGCCATTACATTATAACAGTATGTGTCAGCAACCAGACCTGTGTAGGTAACTGATGACATTACATTATAACAGTATGTGTCAGCAACCAGACCTGTGTAGGTAACTGATGACATTACATTATAACATTATGTGTCAGCAACCAGACCTGTGTAGGTAACTGATGACATTACATTATAACAGTATGTGTCAGCAACCAGACCTGTGTAGGTAACTGATGACATTACATTATAACAGTATGTGTCAGCAACCAGACCTGTGTAGGTAACTGATGACATTACATTATAACACTATGTGTCAGCAACCAGACCAGTATGTGTAGGTAAGGTAACTGATGACATTACATTATAACAGTATGTGTCTGCAACCAGACCTGTGTAGGTAACTGATGACATTACATTATAACAGTATGTGTCAGCAACCAGACCTGTGTAGGTAACTGATGACATTACATTATAACAGTATGTGTCAGCAACCAGACCTGTGTAGGTAACTGATGACATTACATTATAACAGTATGTGTCAGCAACCAGACCTGTGTAGGTAACTGATGACATTACATTATAACAGTATGTGTCAGCAACCAGACCTGTGTAGGTAACTGATGACATTACATTATAACAGTATGTGTCAGCAACCAGACCTGTGTAGGTAACTGATGACATTACATTATAACAGTATGTGTCAGCAACCAGACCTGTGTAGGTAACTGATGACATTACATTATAACAGTATGTGTCAGCAACCAGACCTGTGTAGGTAACTGATGACATTACATTATAACAGTATGTGTCAGCAACCAGACCTGTGTAGGTAACTGATGACATTACATTATAACAGTATGTGTCAGCAACCAGACCTGTGTAGGTAACTGATGCCATTACATTATAACAGTATGTGTCAGCAACCAGACCTGTGTAGGTAACTGATGACATTACATTATAACAGTATGTGTCAGCAACCAGACCTGTGTAGGTAACTGATGCCATTACATTATAACAGTATGTGTCAGCAACCAGACCTGTGTAGGTAACTGATGCCATTACATTATAACAGTATGTGTCAGCAACCAGACCTGTGTAGGTAACTGATGACATTACATTATAACAGTATGTGTCAGCAACCAGACCTGTGTAGGTAACTGATGACATTACATTATAACAGTATGTGTCAGCAACCAGACCTGTGTAGGTAACTGATGCCATTACATTATAACAGTATGTGTCAGCAACCAGACCTGTGTAGGTAACTGATGCCATTACATTATAACAGTATGTGTCAGCAACCAGACCTGTGTAGGTAACTGATGACATTACATTATAACAGTATGTGTCTTCAACCAGACCTGTGTAGGTAACTGATGACATTACATTATAACAGTATGTGTCAGCAACAGACCTGTAGGTAATGATGCCATTACATTATAACAGTATGTTCAACCAGACCTGTGTAGGTAACATTACTGCACTAGTGACCATTACATTATAACAGTATGTGTCAGCAGCAGACCTGTGTAGGTAACTGATGCCATTACATTATAACAGTATGTGTCAGCAACCAGACCTGTGTAGGTAACTGATGACATTACATTATAACAGTATGTGTCAGCAACCAGACCTGTGTAGGTAACTGATGACATTACATTATAACAGTATGTCAGCAACCAGACCTGTGTAGGTAACTGATGACATTACATTATAACAGTATGTGTCAGCAACCAGACCTGTGTAGGTAACTGATGACATTACATTATAACAGTATGTGTCAGCAACCAGACCTGTGTAGGTAACTGATGACATTACATTATAACAGTATGTCAGCAACCAGACCTATGTAGGTAACTGATGACATTACATTATAACAGTATGTGTCAGACCTGTGTAGGTAACTGATGACATTACATTATAACAGTATGTGTCAGCAACCAGACCTGTGTAGGTAACTGATGACATTACATTATAACAGTATGTGTCAGCAACCAGACCTGTGTAGGTAACTGATGACATTACATTATAACAGTATGTGTCAGCAACCAGACCTGTGTAGGTAACTGATGACATTACATTATAACAGTATGTGTCAGCAACCAGACCTGTGTAGGTAACTGATGACATTACATTATAACAGTACCAGACCTGTGTAGGTAACTGATGACATTACATTATAACAGTATGTGTCAGCAACCAGACCTGTGTAGGTAACTGATGACATTACATTATAACAGTATGTGTCAGCAGCCAGACCTGTGTAGGTAACTGATGACATTACATTATAACAGTATGTGTCTACAACCAGACCTGTGTAGGTAACTGATGACATTACATTATAACAGTATGTGTCTTCAACCAGACCTGTGTAGGTAACTGATGACATTACATTATAACAGTATGTGTCAGCAACCAGACCTGTGTAGGTAACTGATGACATTACATTATAACAGTATGTGTCAGCAACCAGACCTGTGTAGGTAACTGATGACATTACATTATAACAGTATGTGTCAGCAACCAGACCTGTGTAGGTAACTGATGACATTACATTATAACAGTATGTGTCAGCAACCAGACCTGTGTAGGTAACTGATGACATTACATTATAACAGTATGTGTCAGCAACCAGACCTGTGTAGGTAACTGATGACATTACATTATTATAACAGTATGATGACATTACATTATCAGTAGCAACCAGACCTGTGTAGGTAACTGATGACATTACATTATAACAGTATGTGTCTGCAACCAGACCTGTGTAGGTAACTGATGACATTACATTATAACAGTATGTGTCAGCAACCAGACCTGTGTAGGTAACTGATGACATTACATTATAACAGTATGTGTCAGCAACCAGACCTGTGTAGGTAACTGATGACATTACATTATAACAGTATGTGTCAGCAACCAGACCTGTGTAGGTAACTGATGACATTACATTATAACAGTATGTGTCTGCAACCAGACCTGTGTAGGTAACTGATGACATTACATTATAACAGTATGTGTCAGCAACCAGACCTGTGTAGGTAACTGATGACATTACATTATAACAGTATGTGTCAGCAACCAGACCTGTGTAGGTAACTGATGACATTACATTATAACAGTATGTGTCAGCAACCAGACCTGTGTAGGTAACTGATGACATTACATTATAACAGTATGTGTCAGCAACCAGACCTGTGTAGGTAACTGATGACATTACATTATAACAGTATGTGTCAGCAACCAGACCTGTGTAGGTAACTGATGACATTACATTATAACAGTATGTGTCTGCAACCAGACCTGTGTAGGTAACTGATGACATTACATTATAACATGTGTATGTGTCAGCATTACCAGACCTGTCAGCAACCAGACCCTGTGTAGGTAACTGATGACATTACATTATAACAGTATGTGTCAGCAACCAGACCTGTGTAGGTAACTGATGACATTACATTATAACAGTATGTGTCAGCAACCAGACCTGTGTAGGTAACTGATGACATTACATTATAACAGTATGTGTCAGCAACCAGACCTGTGTAGGTAACTGATGACATTACATTATAACAGTATGTGTCAGCAACCAGACCTGTGTAGGTAACTGATGACATTACATTATAACAGTATGTGTCTGCAACCAGACCTGTGTAGGTAACTGATGACATTACATTATAACAGTATGTGTCAGCAACCAGACCTGTGTAGGTAACTGATGACATTACATTATAACAGTATGTGTCAGCAACCAGACCTGTGTAGGTAACTGATGACATTACATTATAACAGTATGTGTCAGCAACCAGACCTGTGTAGGTAACTGATGACATTACATTATAACAGTATGTGTCAGCAACCAGACCTGTGTAGGTAACTGATGACATTACATTATAACAGTATGTGTCAGCAACCAGACCTGTGTAGGTAACTGATGACATTACATTATAACAGTATGTGTCAGCAACCAGACCTGTGTAGGTAACTGATGACATTACATTATAACAGTATGTGTCAGCAACCAGACCTGTGTAGGTAACTGATGACATTACATTATAACAGTATGTGTCAGCAACCAGACCTGTGTAGGTAACTGATGACATTACATTATATAACAGTCAGATGTGTAACTGATGACATTACATTATAACAACCAGACCTGTGTAGGTAACTGATGACATTACATTATAACAGTATGTGTCAGCAACCAGACCTGTGTAGGTAACTGATGACATTACATTATAACAGTATGTGTCAGCAACCAGACCTGTGTAGGTAACTGATGACATTACATTATAACAGTATGTGTAGGCAACCTGAGACCTATGTAGGTAACTGATGACATTACATTATAACAGTATGTGTCTTCAACCAGACCTGTGTAGGTAACTGATGACATTACATTATAACAGTATGTGTCAGCAACCAGACCTGTGTAGGTAACTGATGACATTACATTATAACAGTATGTGTCAGCAACCAGACCTGTGTAGGTAACTGATGACATTACATTATAACAGTATGTGTCAGCAACCAGACCTGTGTAGGTAACTGATGACATTACATTATAACAGTATGTGTCAGCAACCAGACCTGTGTAGGTAACTGATGACATTACATTATAACAGTATGTGTCAGCAACCAGACCTGTGTAGGTAACTGATGACATTACATTATAACAGTATGTGTCAGCAACCAGACCTGTGTAGGTAACTGATGACATTACATTATAACAGTATGTGTCTGCAACCAGACCTGTGTAGGTAACTGATGACATTACATTATAACAGTATGTGTCAGCAACCAGACCTGTGTAGGTAACTGATGACATTACATTATAACAGTATGTGTCAGCAACCAGACCTGTGTAGGTAACTGATGACATTACATTATAACAGTATGTGTCAGCAACCAGACCTGTGTAGGTAACTGATGACATTACATTATAACAGTATGTGTCAGCAACCAGACCTGTGTAGGTAACTGATGACATTACATTATAACAGTATGTGTCAGCAACCAGACCTGTGTAGGTAACTGATGACATTACATTATAACAGTAGTACCAGACCTGTGTAGGTCTGATGCAACCAGACCTGTGTAGGTAACTGATGACATTACATTATAACAGTATGTGTCAGCAACCAGACCTGTGTAGGTAACTGATGACATTACATTATAACAGTATGTGTCTTCAACCAGACCTGTGTAGGTAACTGATGACATTACATTATAACAGTATGTGTCAGCAACCAGACCTGTGTAGGTAACTGATGACATTACATTATAACAGTATGTGTCAGCAACCAGACCTGTGTAGGTAACTGATGACATTACATTATAACAGTATGTGTCAGCAACCAGACCTGTGTAGGTAACTGATGACATTACATTATAACAGTATGTGTCTGCAACCAGACCTGTGTAGGTAACTGATGACATTACATTATAACAGTATGTGTCAGCAACCAGACCTGTGTAGGTAACTGATGACATTACATTATAACAGTATGTGTCAGCAACCAGACCTGTGTAGGTAACTGATGACATTACATTATAACAGTATGTGTCAGCAACCAGACCTGTGTAGGTAACTGATGACATTACATTATAACAGTATGTGTCAGCAACCAGACCTGTGTAGGTAACTGATGACATTACATTATAACAGTATGTGTCAGCAACCAGACCTGTGTAGGTAACTGATGACATTACATTATAACAGTATGTGTCTTCAACCAGACCTGTGTAGGTAACTGATGACATTACATTATAACAGTATGTGTCTACAACCAGACCTGTGTAGGTAACTGATGACATTACATTATAACAGTATGTGTCAGCAACCAGACCTGTGTAGGTAACTGATGACATTACATTATAACAGTATGTGTCAGCAACCAGACCTGTGTAGGTAACTGATGACATTACATTATAACAGTATGTGTCTGCAACCAGACCTGTGTAGGTAACTGATGACATTACATTATAACAGTATGTGTCAGCAACCAGACCTGTGTAGGTAACTGATGACATTACATTATAACAGTATGTGTCAGCAACCAGACCTGTGTAGGTAACTGATGACATTACATTATAACAGTATGTGTCAGCAACCAGACCTGTGTAGGTAACTGATGACATTACATTATAACAGTATGTGTCAGCAACCAGACCTGTGTAGGTAACTGATGACATTACATTATAACAGTATGTGTCAGCAACCAGACCTGTGTAGGTAACTGATGACATTACATTATAACAGTATGTGTCAGCAACCAGACCTGTGTAGGTAACTGATGACATTACATTATAACAGTATGTGTCAGCAACCAGACCTGTGTAGGTAACTGATGACATTACATTATAACAGTATGTGTCAGCAACCAGACCTGTGTAGGTAACTGATGACATTACATTATAACAGTATGTGTCAGCAACCAGACCTGTGTAGGTAACTGATGACATTACATTATAACAGTATGTGTCAGCAACCAGACCTGTGTAGGTAACTGATGACATTACATTACATTATAACAGTATGTGTACATTATAACAGTATGTGTCAGCAACCAGACCTGTGTAGGTAACTGATGACATTACATTATAACAGTATGTGTCAGCAACCAGACCTGTGTAGGTAACTGATGACATTACATTATAACAGTATGTGTCAGCAACCAGACCTGTGTAGGTAACTGATGACATTACATTATAACAGACATTACATTATGTATGTCAGCAACCAGACCTGTGTAGGTAACTGATGACATTACATTATAACAGTATGTGTCAGCAACCAGACCTGTGTAGGTAACTGATGACATTACATTATAACAGTATGTGTCAGCAACCAGACCTGTAGGTAACTGATGACATTACATTATAACAGTATGTGTCAGCAACCAGACCTGTGTAGGTAACTGATTACATTACATTATAACAGTATGTGTCAGCAACCAGACCTGTGTAGGTAACTGATGACATTACATTATAACAGTATGTGTCAGCAACCAGACCTGTGTAGGTAACTGATGACATTACATTATAACAGTATGTGTCTACAACCAGACCTGTGTAGGTAACTGATGACATTACATTATAACAGTATGTGTCAGCAACCAGACCTGTGTAGGTAACTGATGACATTACATTATAACAGTATGTGTCAGCAACCAGACCTGTGTAGGTAACTGATGACATTACATTATAACAGTATGTGTCAGCAACCAGACCTGTGTAGGTAACTGATGACATTACATTATAACAGTATGTCAACCAGTCAGCAACCAGACCTGTGTAGGTAACTGATGACATTACATTATAACAGTATGTGTCAGCAACCAGACCTGTGTAGGTAACTGATGACATTACATTATAACAGTATGTGTCAGCAACCAGACCTGTGTAGGTAACTGATGACATTACATTATAACAGTATGTGTCAGCAACCAGACCTGTGTATGACATTACATTATAACAGTACTGATGACATTACATTATAACAGTATGTGTCAGCAACCAGACCTGTGTAGGTAACTGATGACATTACATTATAACAGTATGTGTCAGCAACCAGACCTGTGTAGGTAACTGATGACATTACATTATAACAGTATGTGTCTGCAACCAGACCTGTGTAGGTAACTGATGACATTACATTATAACAGTATGTGTCAGCAACCAGACCTGTGTAGGTAACTGATGACATTACATTATAACAGTATGTCTACAACCAGACCTGTGTAGGTAACTGATGACATTACATTATAACAGTATGTGTCTACAACCAGACCTGTGTAGGTAACTGATGACATTACATTATAACAGTATGTGTCTACAACCAGACCTGTGTAGGTAACTGATGACATTACATTATAACAGTATGTGTCAGCAACCAGACCTGTGTAGGTAACTGATGACATTACATTATAACAGTATGTGTCTACAACCAGACCTGTGTAGGTAACTGATGACATTACATTATAACAGTATGTGTCAGCAACCAGACCTGTGTAGGTAACTGATGACATTACATTATAACAGTATGTGTCTACAACCAGACTAGTGTAGGTAACTGATGACATTACATTATAACAGTATGTGTCAGCAACCAGACCTGTGTATGACATTACATTATAACAGTATGTGTCACAACCAGACCTGTGTAGGTAACTGATGACATTACATTATAACAGTATGTGTCTGCAACCAGACCTGTGTAGGTAACTGATGACATTACATTATAACAGTATGTGTCAGCAACCAGACCTGTGTAGGTAACTGATGACATTACATTATAACAGTATGTGTCAGCAACCAGACCTGTGTAGGTAACTGATGACATTACATTATAACAGTATGTGTCTTCAACCAGACCTGTGTAGGTAACTGATGACATTACATTATAACAGTATGTGTCTACAACCAGACCTGTGTAGGTAACTGATGACATTACATTATAACAGTATGTGTCAGCAACCAGACCTGTCTAGGTAACTGATGACATTACATTATAACAGTATGTGTCTGCAGCCAGACCTGTGTAGGTAACTGATGACATTACATTATAACAGTATGTGTCAGCAACCAGACCTGTGTAGGTAACTGATGACATTACATTATAACAGTATGTGTCTACAACCAGACCTGTGTAGGTAACTGATGACATTACATTATAACAGTATGTGTCAGCAACCAGACCTGTGTAGGTAACTGATGACATTACATTATAACAGTATGTGTCAGCAACCAGACCTGTGTAGGTAACTGATGACATTACATTATAACAGTATGTGTCTACAACCAGACCTGTGTAGGTAACTGATGACATTACATTATAACAGTATGTGTCTACAACCAGACCTGTGTAGGTAACTGATGGCATTACATTATAACAGTATGTGTCAGCAACCAGACCTGTGTAGGTAACTGATGACATTACATTATAACAGTATGTGTCAGCAACCAGACCTGTGTAGGTAACTGATGACATTACATTATAACAGTATGTGTCTACAACCAGACCTGTGTAGGTAACTGATGACATTACATTATAACAGTATGTTTCACAACCAGACCTGTGTAGGTAACTGATGACATTACATTATAACAGTATGTGTCAGCAACCAGACCTGTGTAGGTAACTGATGACATTACATTATAACAGTATGTGTCAGCAACCAGACCTGTGTAGGTAACTGATGACATTACATTATAACAGTATGTGTCTACAACCAGACCTGTGTAGGTAACTGATGACATTACATTATTATGTGTAACCTGTGTAGTAACTGATGTCTGCAACCAGACCTGTGTAGGTAACTGATGACATTACATTATAACAGTATGTGTCAGCAACCAGACCTGTGTAGGTAACTGATGACATTACATTATAACAGTATGTGTCACAATAGACCTGTGTAGGTAACTGATGACATTACATTATAACAGTATGTGTCTACAACCAGACCTGTGTAGGTAACTGATGACATTACATTATAACAGTATGTTTCTACAACCAGACCTGTGTAGGTAACTGATGACATTACATTATAACAGTATGTGTCAGCAACCAGACCTGTGTAGGTAACTGATGACATTACATTATAACAGTATGTGTCAGCAACCAGACCTGTGTAGGTAACTGATGACATTACATTATAACAGTATGTGTCTACATCAGACCTGTGTAGGTAACTGATGACATTACATTATAACAGTATGTTTCTACAACCAGACCTGTGTAGGTAACTGATGACATTACATTATAACAGTATGTTTCTACAATAGACCTGTGTAGGTAACTGATGACATTACATTATAACAGTATGTGTCACAACCAGACCTGTGTAGGTAACACAGTGACATTACATTATAACAGTATGTTTCTACAGACCTGTGTAGGTAACTGATGACATTACATTATAACAGTATGTGTCTGCAACCAGACCTGTGTAGGTAACTGATGCCATTACATTATAACAGTATGTGTCAGCAGCCAGACCTGTGTAGGTAACTGATGACATTACATTATAACAGTATGTGTCTACAACCAGACCTGTGTAGGTAACTGATGACATTACATTATAACAGTATGTTTCTACAACCAGACCTGTGTAGGTAACTGATGACATTACATTATAACAGTATGTTTCTACAACCAGACCTGTGTAGGTAACTGATGACATTACATTATAACAGTATGTGTCTACAACCAGACCTGTGTAGGTAACTGATGACATTACATTATAACAGTATGTGTCTACAACCAGACCTGTGTAGGTAACTGATGACATTACATTATAACAGTATGTGTCTGCAACCAGACCTGTGTAGGTAACTGATGACATTACATTATAACAGTATGTGTCAGCAACCAGACCTGTGTAGGTAACTGATGACATTACATTATAACAGTATGTGTCTACAACCAGACCTGTGTAGGTAACTGATGACATTACATTATAACAGTATGTGTCTACAACCAGACCTGTGTAGGTAACTGATGACATTACATTATAACAGTATG
>NW_027012728.1:0-12500 GCF_036934945.1 Oncorhynchus masou masou
CAATTTCACAACAAGCAAAAAAAAACATTATTTATTGGGGGGTATTTCATTACTTTAACGAAAAGTTGCCTAACAGGTCAAACATGGTTATATTTAATTAATTAAAATGTTTGGTCATGTTGTAGGAACGTTCTCCAACTGGTTTGACATTGGGAATTTTCTCAAATAGTTCAGAGAACATAAAGAAACAAACTTCTGTGGCAATTTCCGTACTTCAGCAGAACGTTTCCAACAGGTTTCCTCATGATTCTATTTAAAGTAGTGTTCCTACATTGTCCCGAGAATGTTAAGAAACTTTCCATTAAAAAAAACACCCCAAAAATGTTTGTAATGTACAGTTTAACAGTCTAAGAATTGTATGTTATTTAAAAACATGTTCATATACTATTTAGCTTAACAATTAATTAATAATTAATAATTCTAGTAACAATCTGTAGATGTGATTTGGGATTATCCAAATCAAGTGAAGCACAAATTGAATTTACAGTGACAAGAAAAATAATGTGAACCCTTCGGAATTACTTGGACTTCTGCATAATTTCATATCATCCAAACCAACCTGCCCTCCAAATACACCTCTGCTGTCTTCAACCAGGATCACTGCCTCATTGCCTGCGTACTTAATGGGTCTGCGGTCAAATGAACACCCCTCATCACTGTTAAGCGCTCCCGAAAACACTTCAGCGAGCAGGCATTTCTAAAGGACCTGGCCCGAGTATCCTGGAAGGATATTGACCTCATTCCGTCAGTAGAAGATGCCTGGTTATTCTACAAAAGTGCTTTCCTCACCATCTTAAATAAGCATTCCAAAAATGTAGAATCAGGAATAGAATTTACTCCAGATTGACTGCCCTTGACCAGCACAAAAACATCCTGCGGCATAGGGGATTAGCATCGAATAGCCCCCGCAATGGGCAACTTTTCAGGGAAATTAGGAACCAATATACACAGGCAGTTAGGAAAGCAAAGGCTAGCTTTTTCAAACAGAAATTTGCTTCCTGCAGCACAAACTCCAAAAAGTTCTGAGACACTGTAACGTCCATGGAGAAGAAGAGCATCTCCTCCCAGCTGCCCACTGATTTTAGGAAACACTGTCACCGCTGATAAATCCATTATAATTGAGAATTTCAGGAAGCATTTTTCTACAACTGGCCATGCTTTCAACCTGGCCATCCCTACCCTGGTCAACAGTCCTGCACACTCCACAGCAACTCGCTCAAGCCTCCCCCATTTCTCCTTCACCAAAATCCAGATAGCTGATGTTCTGAAATAGCTGCAAAATCGGGACCCCTACAAATCAGCTGGGCTAGACAATCTGGACCCTCTCTTTCTAAAATCATCAGCCAAAATTGTTGCAACCCCTATTTACCAGTCTGTTCAACCTCTCTTTCGTGTCGTCTGAGATTCCCAAAGATTGGAAAGCTGCCGCGGTCATCACCCTCTTCAAAGGGGCAGACACTCCAGACTCAAACTGCTACAGACCTATATCTATCCTACCCTGCCTTTCTAAGGTCTTCGAAAGTTAACAAACAGATCACCGACCATGTCGAATCCCACCGGACCTTCTCCGCTATTCAATCTGGTTTCAGAGCTGGTCATGGGTGCACCTCAGCCACGCTCAAGGTCCTAAATGATATCATAACCGCTATCTGTCAGGATTTGGCCAGGGTTGTTCCGGGTTTTGGTCAGTAGATGCCCCCATTGTGCTTTTTGTCCTTATGTTTTTCCCTTGATCCCCATTAATTATTTGCACCTGTGCCTCATTTCCTCTAATTGTATTTAAACCCTTAGTTTCCCTCAGTTCTGTGCTCTGTGTTTGTATGTTAGCACCCTGCCCTAGTGTTCTGTGTACTCTTGTCGATTCCGGGTGACGCTCTTGTGGTATTCTGTTTTTTGTTTTTGTTTTATTTTTTGTGAGTTTCTTTTGAGGCCTTTTTTGTGCTTTTCCTACCACCTTTTGGATTTGCCATTTTTTGTATTTAAGGATTTTTTCTTTATTAAATACACCGTCTTTAGTACTGCTGTGTCTGCCTCATCTTCTGGGTTCTGCTGACTATTCGTGGCTCAGTTGGTTAAGTGACTGTTTCTCACTCCGGGGACCCAGGTTCGAAACCGGGTCCTGACAGAAACACAGAGCCAAAAATGAACCCAGAGGCAGCCAGTTCCCAGGACCTTTTTGCCACGCTGTCCCACCACCAGGAGACTGTCCAACGCCACGAAGCCGCCCTGGTTCAGCAAGAGGCCTTAATGGCTAGACATTCTCATCTTCTGTCGGAGATGCTGACTTCCATTAAGCAAATATCTGATCGACTTACCCCGGCAACAGTTCCCGTCCCAGTACCTCAAGTTCACGTACCCATGGCAGTTAACCCCCTGGCTGAACCTCGTCTTCCACCTCCCCAACGGTTCTCAGGTGATCCAAGTGCTTGTAAAGGGTTTCTCACTCAATGTTCTCTCTCCTTTGAGCTGCAACCCTCATCGTTTCCCACCGACTGGTCTAAGATCGCATATATCATCACCCTGCTGTCGGAAAAAGCCCTGGCCTGGGCTACTGCTGTGTGGGATGCCCATAGTTCCTGCTGTGCCAGCTACTCTGCCTTTGCTGAGGAATTCAAACGAGTGTTTCAAGGCCCAAGCAGTGGTTCTGACTCAGCCAAACAGCTCCTGACTCTCCATCAAGGTTGGCGCAGCGTGACGGACTATGCCATCCAGTTCCGCACGGTGGCAGCAGCGAGTGGCTGGAACAACGAGGCGCTCACGGTGTGCTTTCTGAAAGGCCTTTCCGACACTATCCAAGATGAACTGGCCACTCGGGAACCACCGGACAATCTCGAGTCCATGATCAAGTTGGCCTCACGCATTGACCAGCGTCTGAGAGAGAGAACTCAACCGTAGACCTCTAGCCCCTATCAGTCCCAGCTCCGAGTCCCCACCTTTATCATCGCTGGCTCCACCGGAACCCATGCAGATTGACGCATCTCCCAGGCTGAGAGAGACCGTCGGATGAGGGAGCGACGCTGTCTATATTGCGGCAAACCGGGCCATTTCCGTTCCACGTGTCCCGGGCTCCAGGGAAACGCTCTGTCCCGTACAGACCGGGGGAACTGTAACGGGAAACATAACCTCCTCCCATCCGTCCAACTCCCGTCTGCTCATTCCAGTCACCCTCTCCTGGGACAACCACAAGCTTCACCTTCAAGCCTTGGTAGACTCTGGAGCCGCAGGTAACTTCATGGATGGTGTCTGGGCGAAGGAGAATGGCGTTCCCTCTGAACCTCTAAGTGACCCCATGAGGGTTACTACATTGGATGGAAGCCCTTTGGGATCTGGACTTGTCACTCATGTCACTACCTCCTTGCGACTTTCAGTTTCACAACACCAGGAATTGATGAACTTTCATTTGATCTCCTGTTCCGAGTTCCCTCTCGTCCTTGGATACCCCTGGCTTCACAGCCATAACCCTCACATCGACTGGTCTGTGGGCACTATCAAGCAGTGGGGTCCTACGTGCCAAGCTACTTGTATTTTCCAGAATTCCCCGAGTTCTACTCCCGAGTCTTTAGAATCCATCGACCTGACCCGAGTTCCCGAGTGTTACCATGACCTCAAACTGGTGTTTAGCAAACAGAGGGCCACCATGCTACCACCCCATAGACCTTACGATTGCCCCATCGACCTGTTTCCGGGCACTTGCCCCCCCAGGGGTCGGATCTTTTCCCTATCTCCACCCGAACGAGCTGCTATGGATACCTACATCAAGGACGCTCTGGAAGCAGGCCTCATGCGTCCATCCACCTCCCGGCGGGAGCAGGGTTTTTCTTTGTGGCCAAGAAAGACGGTGGATTACGTCCTTGCATCGACTACCGGGGACTCAATGCCATAACCGTCCGTAACCGTTACCCGCTACCCCTTATGGCCACAGCCTTCGAGCTGCTTCAGGAAGCAGTTGTTTTCACTAAGCTTGACCTGCGGAACGCATACCATCTTGTGCGGATCAGACCTGGTGACGAGTGGAAGACCGCTTTCAACACGCCTACTGGTCACTATGAATACTTGGTGATGCCCTTCGGCCTGACCAACGCCCCAGCGGTGTTCCAAGCGCTCATAAACGATGTGCTTAGGGATATGCTTAACATATTTGTGTTCGTTTACTTGGATGACATCCTCATCTTTTCGAGCTCCCTTCAAGAACACACTAAGCATGTCAGACAAGTACTCAAACGCCTCCTAGACAGCCATCTGTACGTTAAGCCGGAAAAATGTGAATTCCATTCATCCCGAGTACAATTCCTGGGATTTGTAGTGGAACCCGGTCGAGTCCAAATGGACCCTAGGAAGGTAGGGGCGGTAGCGGATTGGCCCACCCCCAAATCCGTTAAGGATGTTCAGCGTTTCCTGGGCTTCACAAACTTTTACCGCAAGTTCATCAAGAACTTCAGTTTGGTGGCAGCTCCTCTCTCAGCTTTAACCAAAGGTGGCAATGCAAGGTTTTTGTGGGGAAGAGAAGCTGAGACGGCCTTCCAAGGACTCAAGCAGCGCGTCCTCTCTGCTCCCATCCTGATACTACCGACTACGGATGAACCATTTGTGGTGGAGGTAGACGCATCAGAGGTTGGTGTTGGAGCTGTCCTGTCTCAGAGGGGTGAAGACAAGAAGCTTCATCCGTGCGCTTTCTTCTCACACCGGCTTACCCCGACTGAGAGGAACTACGATGTGGGGGATCGTGAACTCCTAGCGGTGAAGATGGCATTGAAGGAATGGAGACACTGGCTCGAGGGGGCTTCTCACCCGTTTCAAGTGCTTACGGACCACAAAAATCTGGAGTATATCCAGCAGGCGAAGCGATTGAACTCTAGACAAGCTAGATGGTCTCTTTTCTTCAATCGATTCCAGTTTATCCTCACCTATCGGCCCGGGTCGAAGAATCTCAAACCGGATGCCCTGTCCCGAGTCTACGCTCCTGCCATTCGAGATGACACGGACATGCCTGTCCTTCCTGCTGCTAAGATTGTGGCTCCGATCTCGTGGCAAGTTGAGGATACCGTGAGACGTGCTCAAGCTAGCGAACCGGACCCGAAAAGAGGCCCTGCCAATCGGTTGTTTGTCCCCAAGGCAGTGAGGACTCAGGTCCTTCTGTGGGGGCACTCCTCTCGCCTCACCTGTCATCCGGGCGTAGGTCGCACCTTGGAGTTCATCCAGCGTAAGTTCTGGTGGCCTACCATAAGAGAAGACGTTGCCACTTTCGTCAATGCCTGCCCCGTGTGCTGCCAGGGCAAATCTTCTCACCTCCGCCCTCAAGAACTCCTTCATCCTTTACCTGTTCCCCACAGACCCTGGTCCCATATCTCATTGGACTTTATTACTGGACTTCCTCCATCCCATGGCAATACTACTATCCTAGTCATAATCGACAGGTTTTCAAAGGCGGCCAGGTTTGTCCCTCTGACTAAGTTACCTTCTGCCAAGGAAACGGCTGAGTTGGTAATTAATCATGTGTTCCGAGTCTTCGGCATTCCTCAAGATGTGGTTTCTGACAGAGGTCCCCAGTTCGCCTCAAGGTTTTGGAAGGCCTTCTGCCAACTCATGGGGGCTTCTGCCAGTCTATCTTCAGGGTACCATCCGGAGTCCAACGGCCAAACAGAGAGGATGAATCAAGAGCTGGAAACCACCCTCCGATGTATGACTCGTGACAACCCGTCCACATGGTCATCCTTTATTGTTTGGGCCGAATACGCGCACAACACCTTGCGCTCCTCCTCCACTGGTATGTCCCCGCACGAGTGTCAGTTTGGCTATGCTCCTCCATTGTTCCCGGACCAGGAGGCAGAAGTCAGAGTGCCTTCAGCCTTGAAGTTCGTCAGACGCTGTCGGCTTATGTGGAGGAAGACACGTCTTAATCTTATGCGTTCCTCACAGAGGTATCAACAACAAGCCAACAGACGTCGCCGTCCCGGGCCTACCCTGCGCCCCGGCCAGAGAGTCTGGCTCTCCACAAGAGACTTACCTCTACGGGTGGAGTCTCGCAAGCTGTCCCAAAAATACATCGGTCCCTTCAAGGTTGCCAGGAGAGTTAACCCAGTTTCTTATCGCCTACACTTACCCAGATCCCTTAAGATTAATCCCACATTTCATGTTTCATTGTTAAAACCTGTTGTTTTTTCCCCTTGTCCCGGCAGACAGACCTCCCCCTCCGCCTCGTGTCATTGGAGGCCAGCCGGCTTATACCGTCCACCGGATACTGGATTCCCGCCGGGTGCAGCGGTCCTGGCAGTATCTGGTGGACTGGGAAGGCTACGGTCCTGAGGAGCGCTCCTGGGTTCCTGCCAAAGACATCCTGGACCCTGACCTCATTCGTCAGTTCAGGGTCCTCCACCCTGAGAGAGCTGGTAGGAACGTCAGGAGCCGTTCCTAGGGGGGGGATTCTGTCAGGATTTGGCCAGGGTTGTTCCGGGTTTTGGTCAGTAGATGCCCCCATTGTGCTTTTTGTCCTTATGTTTTTCCCTTGATCCCCATTAATTATTTGCACCTGTGCCTCATTTCCTCTAATTGTATTTAAACCCTTAGTTTCCCTCAGTTCTGTGCTCTGTGTTTGTATGTTAGCACCCTGCCCTAGTGTTCTGTGTACTCTTGTCGATTCCGGGTGACGCTCTTGTGGTATTCTGTTTTTTGTTTTTGTTTTATTTTTTGTGAGTTTCTTTTGAGGCCTTTTTTGTGCTTTTCCTACCACCTTTTGGATTTGCCATTTTTTGTATTTAAGGATTTTTTCTTTATTAAATACACCGTCTTTAGTACTGCTGTGTCTGCCTCATCTTCTGGGTTCTGCTGACTATTCGTGGCTCAGTTGGTTAAGTGACTGTTTCTCACTCCGGGGACCCAGGTTCGAAACCGGGTCCTGACACTATCGATAACAGACAGTACTGTGCAGCTGTATTCATTGACCTGGCCAAGGCTTTCAACTCTGTCAGTCACCACATTCTTCTTGGCAGACTCAACAGCCTTGGTTTCTCAAATGACTGCCTCGCCTGGTTCACCAACTACTTCTCTGATAGAGTTCAGTGTGTCAAATCGAAGGGCCTGTTGTCCGCACCTCTGGCAGTCTCTATGGGGGTGCCACAGGGTTCAATTCTCGGGCCGACTCTTTTCTCTGTATATATCAATGATGTCGTTCTTGCTGCTGGTGATTCTCTGATCCACCTCTACGCAGACGACATCATTCTGTATACTTCTGGCCCTTCTTTGGACTCTGTGTTAACTCTCCTTCCGTGGCCTCACAATCCTCTTAAATGCAAGTAAAACTAAATGCATGCTCCTCAATCGATCGCTGCCCGCACCTGTCCGCCCGTCCAGCATCATCACTACTCTGGACGGTTCTGACTTAGAATATGTGGATAACTGCAAACACCTAGGTGTCTGGTTAGACTGTAAACTCTCCTTCCAGACTCACATCAAACATCTCCAGTCTAAAATTAAATCTAGAATCTGCTTCCTATTTTGCAACAAAGCATCCTTCACTCATGCTAACAAACATACCCTCGTAAAACTGACCATCCTACCGATTCTCGACTTCAGCGATGTCATTTATAAAATAGCCTCCAACACTCTACTCAACAAATTGGATGCAGTCTATCACAGTGTCATCCGTTTTGTCACCAAAGCCAATGATTGGAACAAACTTCAAAAATCTCTGAAGATGGAGACTCATATGTCCCTCACTAGCTTTAAGCACCAGCTGTCAGAGCAGCTTACAGATCACTGCACCTGTACATAGCCCATCTGTAAACAGCCCATCTATCTACCTACCTCATCCCCATACAGTATTCATTTATTTATCTTGCTCCTTTGCACCCCAGTATCTCTACTTGCACATTCATCTTCTGCACGTTTACCATTCCAGTGTTTAATTGCTATATTGTAATTACTTTGCCACTATGGCCTATTTATTGCCTTTACCCCCCTTATCCTACCTCATTTGCACTCACATTGTATATAGACTTTTCTATTGTGTTATTGACTGTATGTTTGTTTTACTCCATGCGTAACTCTGTGTTGTTGTATGTGTCGAACTGCTACGCTTTATCTTGGCCAGGTCGCAGTTGTAAATGAGAACTTGTTCTCAACTAGCCTACCTGGTTAAAAAGTGAATTAATCTCCCAGTGTCTGGTGGAAAGCAACTGAAGCAGGTTTGCCTGTGCTTAGCTCCATTCTGTCAGTTTTTTTATCCTGAAAAACTCACCAGTCCTTAACAATTACAAGCATAGTAAGTTAATTGCTTTGCCAATTTGTTATAGTATTACTTTAGTGCATTGTTGCAAACAGGATAGATGTTTTGAAATATTTGTATTCTGTACAGGCTTCCTTCTTTTCACTCTGTCGTTTAGGTTAATATTGTGGAGTAACTACAATGTTGTTGATCCATCCTCAGTATTCTCCTATCACAGCCATTAAACTCTGTAACTGTTTTAAAGTCCCCATTGGCCTCATGGTGAAATCCCTGAGCGGTTTCCTTCCTCTCCGGCAACTCAGTTGTCTGTATGTTTGTAGTTGTCTTTATGTTAGTAGGAAGTATGTCTGTATGTTTGACTGGTTGTATTTTTTTGTGTGTGTCGTTTTATTTTATTTCCAGCCGGCAAAACTGAGGGGGGAGGAGACTGTACCAGCCAAGAGAAGAAAATACCCTTCGAAGTGGAAAGGAGAGAAGGGATGGTTGGAAGGTCAATCTGGTTTTGTATAGAAGGGATACGGTTTTTGTCACAAATTTACTTTTCGTGTGCAAGTTAGGATAATGAACGTAAAAAGGTTAGGATAATTAATGTAGCAGGTTAGGAGGAGAAGGTTAAGGTTAGTAAATAAGAGTTAGGGAGTTAGAGTTAGCTAAAACGCACACAAAAATAGTAAAAATATTTTACTTTTGAATTTTCAATTCCATGGTGAAATGTGTCTGATTTACATACTAGTAACTTGATTAATATTTATATTTTTATAATTTTTATAATTTATAATGTATTAATATTAATAATTAATTGATTAACATATTTCTGTACTGATTGTTTGACTGTTCAATCACTTGCCTGTTCATTCTGAGTGAGAAAAAAAAATCCACTTGGTGTAAACATTTTTTCGTAAAAAAAAAAAAGGTTTTATTGTGAATTGAATAGAAACGCCTTGGGCTTATTTTGGCGAGATTGAGCCCTCTCTCGCTTCGCCTCTTCCTTCTCCGGCCTTAGTCCTGCTTCCAAACAAAGTCTTTCAATATACATTTGCCATCTGGTTGGTATTGTACTTTTTGAACAGACTAAAGGTGATTTATCTATTTTAGAAGCATTGTGTACAATAGATATCAAGTATTTCTTCGTTTACCACTGTAACGCTACTCTGACACTTTGTGTGAATGGGAAATAACGTTGGTGTACTGTTTAATTTGTTCACTATTTACGTTATCCAAAATTGTCTGGTATGGTCATTTCTTATCAAGAAAAATGTATCAATGCCCCTGTCTATATTTGAAATGTGAAATGACATCAAGTCAATCTGGACATGGTGTTATTTGTGCCAGAAGGGCTAGAATCAAACCCAACACGGTAGGCCTATATAAGGCAGCAACCCTAACCTCTAGACTCCAGGCCACGACTGGACAGCACTTAGACAGTTCAACCCTAACCTCTAGACTCCAGGCCACGACTGGACAGCACTTAGACAGTTCAACCCTAACCTTTAGACTCAAGGCCACGACTGGACAGCACTTAGACAGTTCAACCCTAACCTCTAGACTCAAGGCCACGACTGGACAGCACTTAGACAGTTCAACCCTAACCTCTAGACTCCAGGCCACGACTGGACAGCACTTAGACAGTTCAACCCTAACCTCTAGACTCCAGGCCACGACTGGACAGCACTTAGACAGTTCAACCCTAACCTCTAGACTCCAGGCAATGACTGGACAGCACTTAGACAGTTCAACCCTAACCTCTAGACTCCAGGCCACGACTGGACACCACTTAGACAGTTCAACCCTAACCTCTAGACTCCAGGCCACAACTGGACAGCACTTAGACAGTTCAACCCTAACCTCTAGACTCCAGGCCACGACTGGACAGCACTTAGACAGTTCAACCCTAACCTCTAGACTCCAGGCCACGACTGGACAGCACTTAGACAGTTCAACCCTAACCTCTAGACTCCAGGCCACGACTGGACAGCACTTAGACAGTTCAACCCTAACCTCTAGACTCCAGGCCACGACTGGACAGCACTTAGACAGTTCAACCCTAACCTCTAGACTCCAGACCACGACTGGACAGCACTTAGACAGTTCAACCCTAACCTCTCGACTCCAGGCCACGACTGGACAGCACTTAGACAGTTCAACCCTAACCTCTAGACTCCAGGCCACGACTGGACAGCACTTAGACAGTTCAACCCTAACCTCTATACTCCAGGCCACGACTGGACAGCACTTAGACAGTTCAACCCTAACCTCTAGACTCCAGACCACGACTGGACAGCACTTAGACAGTTCAACCCTAACCTCTAGACTCCAGACCACGACTGGACAGCACTTAGACAGTTCAACCCTAACCTCTCGACTCCAGGCCACGACTGGACAGCACTTAGACAGTTCTTTGACAGTTCAATCATTTTGATTTGATGTCACACTGTCTCTTCATCCATAGCAAACACAGCTTTTGATTAATCAAATTGCATTTTAAACTAAAGATGGTGTTTATTGGAGTCAGGTGTGTTAGCTGGGTGCTGGGTGCTGGGTGTTGGGTGCTGGGTGCTGGGTGTTGGGTGCTCAGTGCTGGGTACTGGGTGCTGGGTGTTGGGTGTTGGGTGCTGGGTGCTGGGTGTTTGGTGCTGGGTGTTGGGTGCTAGGTGCTGGGTGCTGGGTGCTGGGTGCTGGGTGCTGGGTGCTGGGTGCTGGGTGCTCGGTGCTGGGTGTTGGGTGCTGGGTGCTCGGTGCTGGGTGCTGGGTGCTGGGTGCTGGGTGTTGGGTGCTGGGTGCTGGGTGCTGGGTGTTGGGTGCTGGGTTTGGCTGTCAGATACATTTTTCTACATTTGTATGTGGCAGTAATAGGACCTACACCTAGCGAGAGAGAGAGAGAGAGAGAGAGAGAGAGAGAGAGAGAGAGAGAGAGAGAGAGAGAGAGAGAGAGAGAGAGAGAGAGAGAGAGAGAGAGAGAGAGAGAGAGAGAGAGAGAGAGAGAGAGAGAGAGAGAGAGAGAGAGAGAGAGAGAGAGAGAGAGAGAGAGAGAGAGAGAGAGAGAGAGAGAGAGAGAGAGAGAGAGAGAGAGAGAGAGAGAGAGAGAGAGAGAGAGAGAGAGAGAGAGAGAGAGAGAGAGAGAGAGAGAGAGAGAGTATTTTAATATATAGAGAGAACTATTTTAATATAGCCTTGATTCCAACGACTCCACCACCCCCCAATGGAGAGAAACAGAACTGAACATGTTTAGCCAATCACAATGCTTATTTTAATTTTCCCGATGAATTAATTAAGTAAAATTCTTCACAACGAAAAAGAGATCTAGTTAAGATCCAACATCTGTACACATACTACGGTACGGGGCAGAGATGAGGAGAGATGATGAAGATGAAGAGCTTCACCGTACATTGTTACAAACTTGCACCTTTCCTATTCTCTCTCTCCATCCTTCTCCCTTCTCACTCTCTCTATCTACCTCTAATCCTCTCTTCCTATCTCTCCATCCTTCTACCTCCTCACTCTCTCTATCTTCCTCTAATCCTCTCTCCCTATCTCTCCGTCCTTCTCCCTCCTCACTCTCTCTATCCACCTCTCCTCCTCTCACTTCTCTCTCCCTATCTCTTCATCTCTCCTCTCTCTTTATCCCTTCTCTCCCTATCTCTTCATCTCTCCTCTCTCTTTATCCCTTCTCTCCCTATCTCTCATCTCCATCTCTCTTTATCTCCTCCCTCTCTCTCTCCCTCCTCTTACTCTCTCCGCTGTCTCATACCATTTGGGACGCAAACAGGTGTTTTAAACCTTTTAGTCTACAATATATATGGAGATAGTGTAGTGCCTAAAATAAGTGAATAAATACTTTAAAAAGTATACATATATATATATAGTTTCCTGGACTTTCTCTCAGATTATAGGACAGACACTTCAGAACAAACTTCCTTTAGATGTTTAGAATCTGTTATTCAATGTGTTTGTATGGGCAAGTAATGCCAAAGTCAATGTTTCATCCAATCATTTTTGTATATGTTTTTTTTGATACCTTACTGGGTCTTAAAAGAAAAAAAAACTAATAGCCAAATTATTATTGGTATGACAATCAATTTTGTATGCTAGCTTGTGTTTGTGTGTGTGTGTGTGTGTGTGTGTGTGTGTGTGTGTGTGTGTGTGTGTGTGTGTGTGTGTGTGTGTGTGTGTGTGTGTGTGTGTGTCCACAGGGGATGGGTACTGGGGACTCACACCCGACCAGGACTGGGAAACAATGGGGAGGCAGTTGGTTGACAGGGAGACTTCTGATGTTGCTGAG
>NW_027012729.1:0-18438 GCF_036934945.1 Oncorhynchus masou masou
AGAAACTTTTAAATTTCTTTGACATTTTCCTAAGGTTGGCTGCTTTGAAGAATCTCAAATATAACATATATTTTGATATTGTTCTACAATGTAGGTGTCCATCCTTTTGACTGGTACTCTATATAACATGGATATTCTGAATAAACGTGTCAACAACTGCCAGGTTATTTTTTAAGCTGTAGCCTAATATGATTGACAGCGTCAATCGAATGCCTTCAAACAACAGCTGATCAGCAATTGTGAATAGAACTGTGAGCATGCACGATCACAATTGATAAACGTCCAATTGAATTACCTAAAACATGGTCATTATGTATTGCATAATAACACAATTCTACAACAACAATAAACTGAAGTTATAAACTGACTATTTATTTAATCCGTTTGCAAGCAGGTAGGCTACACAAGTGACACAAATTGATTTGCAATGACTAGTGATATCTTCATTTCAACATATTTATTGAACAAAATGTTAGGCTACAATGGCATAGAAATTAATATGCTGGCCAACATATGCAAATGAAGCCTGTCAGTTTCATTCTGAACTTTTCCTCATAACAGGAAGCACATGACACAATAACTTCCTTTTTAAATTACCACTAGTGCAACGCTGATTGCCCGCTCGAAACCCAAGAACAGAGCATGCGTTAAACCCTGTCGTTTGATACGGTTTTCCATAAACAAAGGCCACATTAGAACGCGGATTAAACTAGTCGTTTTCTAAGTGCTTTGTTGTGGTTATTTATTGGTGCACATCAGTTCTATCGTGTTAATATTTTATGGGAAAGAGTTGATAATTGGTATCTGAATAGCCTACAACTGGCGAAAAGTTGTCAATACTACTTATAGTTAACAACAGCCTGCCTGATAGTCAACAACAGCCTGCCTGATAGTCAACAACAGCCTGCCTGATAGTCAACAACAGCCTGCCTGATAGTCAACAACAGCCTGCCTGATAGTCAACAACAGCCTGCCTGATAGTTAACAACAGCCAGCCTGATAGTCAACAACAGCCTGCCTGATAGTCAACAACAGCCTGCCTGGTAGTCAACAACAGCCAGCCTGATAGTCAACAACAGCCTGCCTGATAGTCAACAACAGCCTGCCTGATAGTCAACAACAGCCTGATAGTCAACAACAGCCTGCCTGATAGTCAGCAACAGCCTGCCTGATAGTCAACAACAGCCTGCCTGATAGTCAACAACAGCCTGCCTGATAGTCAACAACAGCCTGATAGTCAGCACCAGCCTGCCTGATAGTCAACAGCCTGCCTGATAGTCAATGATAGTCAACAACAGCCTGCCTGATAGTCAACAACAGCCTGCCTGATAGTTAACAACAGCCTGCCTGATAGTTAACAACAGCCTGCCTGATAGTCAACAACAGCCAGCCTGGTAGTCAACAACAGCCTGCCTGATAGTTAACAACAGCCTGATAGTCAACAACAGCCTGCCTGATAGTCAACAACAGCCTGCCTGATAGTCAACAACAGCCTGCCTGATAGTCAACAACAGCCTGATAGTTAACAACAGCCTGCCTGATAGTTAACAACAGCCTGCCTGATAGTCAACAACAGCCTGATAGTCAACAACAGCCTGATAGTCAACAACAGTCTGCCTGATAGTTAACAACAGTCTGCCTGATAGTTAACAACAGTCTGCCTGATAGTCAACAACAGCCTGATAGTCAACAACAGCCTGCCTGATAGTCAACAACAGCCTGCCTGATAGTCAACAACAGCCTGCCTGGTAGTCAACAGTCTGCCTGATAGTCAACAACAGCCTGCCTGATAGTCAACAACAGCCTGCCTGATAGTCAACAACAGCCTGCCTGATAGTCAACAACAGCCTGCCTGATAGTCAACAACAGCCTGCCTGATAGTTAACAACAGCCTGCCTGATAGTTAACAACAGCCTGCCTGATAGTCAACAACAGTCTGCCTGATAGTCAACAACAGCCTGCCTGATAGTTAACAACAGCCTGCCTGATAGTCAGCAACAGCCTGCCTGATAGTCAACAACAGCCTGCCTGATAGTTAACAACAGCCTGCCTGATAGTCAACAACAGCCTGCCTGATAGTCAACAACAGCCTGCCTGATAGTCAACAACAGCCTGCCTGATAGTCAACAACAGTCTGCCTGATAGTCAACAACAGCCTGCCTGATAGTTAACAACAGCCTGCCTGATAGTCAACAACAGCCTGCCTGATAGTCAACAACAGCCTGCCTGATAGTCAACAACAGTCTGCCTGATAGTCAACAGCCTGCCTGATAGTCAACAGCCTGCCTGATAGTTAACAACAGCCTGCCTGATAGTCAACAACAGCCTGATAGTCAACAACAGCCTGCCTGATAGTCAACAACAGCCTGCCTGATAGTTAACAACAGCCTGCCTGATAGTCAACAACAGTCTGCCTGATAGTCAACAGCCTGCCTGATAGTCAACAGCCTGCCTGATAGTTAACAACAGCCTGCCTGATAGTCAACAACAGCCTGATAGTCAACAACAGCCTGCCTGATAGTCAACAAACAGCCTCTGATAGTTAACAACAGCCTGCCTGATAGTCAACAACAAGCCTGATAGTCAACAACAGTCTGCCTGATAGTCAACAACAGTCTGCCTGATAGTCAACAACAGCCTGCCTGATAGTCAACAACAGCCTGCCTGATAGTCAACAGCCTGCCTGATGAAGCCTTTTCAAACTAGTTAACAACAGCCTGCCTGATAGTCAACTTAGTTGCCTGATAGTTGCAGCCTGCCTGATAGTTAAAACAGCCTGCCTGGTTAACAACAGCCTGCTGATAGTTAACAACAGCCTGCCTGATAGTCAACAACAGCCTGCCTGATAGTTGCCTGGATTAACAACAGCCTTCCTGATAGTCAACAACAGCCTGCCTGATAGTTAACAACAGCCTGCCTGAATAACAACAGCCTGCCTGATAGTCAACAACAGCCTGCCCTGATAGTCAACAACAGCCTGCCTGATAGTCAACAACAGCCTGCCTGATAGTCAACAACATCCTGCCTGATAGTCAACAACAGGTCACAGTGAAATAGATCGTTTTGTTGTTGAAACGCCAAAATGGTCGCGGGCAATTTGTTGCCCAAAAAATGACCAACACATTTCCACTCGTGACATGGTTGAACCACCGGGAAAACACAGTGACGGAGGATCACCCTCTCAAACCGACAGTAATCTGCTACGCTCGGCCATGTTGTCAACAAGGAAGTATGATGCATTGTCCAGAAAAATACTTACAATATATATTTGAATTTTCAAACTAGTCATCACTTTTGTTTTGAGCCGACTAAAACGTGGGTTTTGAATGGGGCTCATGCCTGGGATTGCATTCCATAACGAATTCAATAAACTTTTGACCCGGTGTAAATAACTCAGCATTAATAATAAGTTGTTGTTGAAAGGTTAGGATGGCGGTGGTGCAATTTCAAGCAGGGGAGATTTTTACATGACACGCTGAACACGTAAATCAAATCCCGTCAATGTCCGCAAGAGGGAGGGACTATAACTCACGTTTGGATAGCTCAATAACCAATCAAAACCCTGTTGTGATACACCATCAGCCGCCAAAAGTCACATACCAGTCGACGGTCAAAGAGCGGCCCTTGTTGGATATTTTAAGTAACGCTTCCTAATAATAATGATTATTTCACCTTTATTCCAGTAGGAGGCGATATAGATGTCAGTGTTTAGGGCGTCTTTCCATAAAGAAACATTTGTTTCAGTAGTTTCCTGAGCTGAAACGAACAGAAAACAATTACAGTTCATTGATTATACTACAGACATTAAGTAATATCACCAGCGTTTCACACACATTGTATGGACAGTTAAGGACATATCTATTTCCTTTACACATGTTCAAGCGAGAAGAAGAAAAAAAACATCGAACGGATTTACAAGAAGAAAAAAAAATCCACCTCAAAAAGACTGTGTCCCGCTATATTGCTCAGGCTGCACCACAGCGTCTATTCACAGGCGCGATCCCACTACTGAGCGGCACGGGGGCTTTGGCCTGCTCCGTTTCCGACCTGGGCCGGTGCACCCCTCCTTAGACGACCTGGTGGTCCCGGGCTCCCCCAGGAGCACCATATCGATACCGAACTTAGTGCGGACACCCGATCGGCATAGTCCACTGGAGCTCAGAACTCCTGAGCTCAAACGATCCGACAGCCTAAGCCTCCCAGCAACTTGGATTACAGGCGCACGCCACTGCGCCCGGCGAGAGACGAGAGGATTTTAAAGGCATTTGAAGTTAAATTCGTGACGTCACACCACGCGTCACACAGTTTATATGATTGTATAACGATCTCTTGTGGTGGCATATAGAATTGCAACGGTGTTCAAATTTCATTTTGTCTCGATCTGTGCTCAAAGCCTGCTCACTTGTTATGGGTGACCCAGTATGGTATGTTCTGTATTGCCGCATTCAAGACAAACTGGGAACTCGGAAATCTCCGACTTCTGACTTATGTGCATACAAGACGACTGGGAACTCGGGGAAAAGAAAGGAGTTAGACTGGAATCTTTTTGTTGGAACGGTCATCCTGCTCAGAATTCCAAGTTGGAAACTGGGGCATCTTTCTAGAGCTCCAGCTATCCAACCTGAAGATTACTGACATCATGGGATTATTGACGTCAGGAGTGGGAGGGCCAAGAGACCAGACAGAGGTGGCTGTACAGAACGGAGTGCTCAGGTTAGGGTGTAGGGTTTTGAGCTAGAGCCTGAAGGTAGGGAGGGGTCGTTCCTCTTGCTGTTCCATAGGTAAGCACCATGGTCTTGTAGTGGATGTGAGCTTATTGTGGAAGCCAGTGGAGGAGTGAGAAGGAGCAGGATGACATGGGATGGTTCAGTGTTCTGGACAAAGTTTGCTGGGGTTTGATGGCACAAGCGGGGAGTCCAGTCAACAATGATACCAGTACATCATGTATATGAAGCTAACCGTAAAGGCAGATTTGCTACATGATTTTTCCGACTTGAAATTGATTAGTGCAAATCCAACCCTTGTATTCTAGGTACTGAACTGGACATGGAAATAGGGATGAATTGCATGAATTTGAAACCCTGGGTTTGATTCCATCTATCACAGACCCTGGTTTGATTCCATCTTTCACAATGGTCTAAATCGCTGAATCTCAGTGCTAGAGGTGTCACTACAGACCCTGGTTTGATTCCATCTTTCACAATGGTCTAAATCGCTGAATCTCAGTGCTAGAGGTGTCACTACAGACCCTGGTTTGATTCCATCTATCACAGTGGTCTAAATCGCTGAATCTCAGTGCTAGAGGTGTCACTACAGACCTGGTTTGATTCCATCTATCACAATGGTCTAAATCGCTGAATCTCAGTGCTAGAGGTGTCACTACAGACCCTGGTTTGATTCCATCTATCACAGTGGTCTAAATCGCTGAATCTCAGTGCTAGAGGTGTCACTACAGACCCTGGTTTGATTCCATCTATCACAGTTCCATCTCACTGTTGTGGCATCACAGTTTGAGTGAAGGTGTCACTACAGACCCTGGTTTGATTCCATTCCTGTTTCAACTGTTGTGGCAACAGTTTGATGAACACATTCCTGTTTCAGCATGACCCCCTCGCGCACAAAGCAAGGTCCGTACGGAAATGGTTTTGTCGTGATCGGTGTGGAAGAACTTGACTGGCCTGCACAGAGCCTTAACCTCAACCCCATTGAACACCTTTGGGATGAATTGGATATTCCATATTAATGCCGCCATGATTTTGATTATATATTATATATTATATATAGTTATATATGAGCAGGTGTCCACATACTTTTGACCATATAGAGTATCTCATCATTATATCCAAATCTCCAGTAGAGAACTTTTTAGAGAAGGAGGTAGCTACCTCCCAATATGGTGAGCGGAGTATTGGCGAGTAGGTGAAAGTACTGGGCGTGTTGAAAGGAGTGGGCGTGTTGAAAGGAGTGGGCGTGTTGAAAGGAGTGGGCGTGTTCGAAGGAAAGGAGTGGGCGTGTTGAAAGGAGGGGCGTGTTGAAAGGAGTGGGCGTGTTGAAAGGAGTGGGCATGTTGAAAGGAGTGGGCGTGTTGAAAGGAGTGGTTGTGTTGAAAGGAGTGGGCGTGTTCGAGAGGAAAGGAGTGGGCGTGTTGAAAGGAGTGGGCGTGTTGAAAGGAGTGGGTGTGTTGAAAGGAGTGGGCGTGTTGAAAGGAGTGGGCGTGTTGAAAGGAGTGGGTGTCACGCCTGGTCGTAATATGTTGTGTTTGTCTTCATTTATTTGGTCAGGCCAGGGTGTCACATGGGTTTATTGTGGTGTGTTTGTCTTGGGGTTTGTGGGGTGTTGTGTGTGTGGCTTAGTGGGGTTATCTAGCAAAGTCTATGGCTGTCTGGAGTGGTTCTCAATCAGAGGCAGGTGTGTATCGTTGTCTCTGATTGGGAACCATATTTAGACAGCCATATTCTTTGAGTGTTTCGTGGGTGATTGTTCCTGTCTCTGTGTTAGTTGTCAACAGATAGGCTGTATAGGTTTTCACGTTCCGTTTGTTGTTTTTGTATTGTTTGTTTTCTTCGTATTAAACATGTCTCAAAAATACCACGCTGCATTTTGGTTTGCTTCTCCTTCACCAGACGAGAACCGTTACAGTGGGCGTGTTGAAAGGAGTGGGCGTGTAGAAAGGAGTGGGCGTGTGGAAAGGAGTGGGCGTGTTGAAAGGAGTGGGCGTGTTAAAACGAGTGGGCGTGTTGAAAGGAGTGGGCGTGTTGAAAGGAGTGGGCGTGTTGAAATGAAAGCAAGAAGCACGTGAACATTTCTGAGTAACAATTTAAGTACCTTACCGCGGTCCAAAAAGAAAGAAAAAAAAATAGCTTCTTAGCAAAGAGCAGTTTCTCAAGCTATACTTTTGCTAGGACTGTCTGGGAGTGGTTTGAGTTGGGGTGGGGGAAACTGAAAAATAGCTGATATTGTCAGAGACGTTTTGGAACAACATTATTCCAACCTTAAAGTTTGGAAATATATATAAAACACAGGTATCACCTTTTTTTTGACTCCTCTGGGCCTTTTAATATTGAAAAATACAACGGGACACTGATGTCAAATGCACAAAAATCACATCAAGTGATTACAACAATTACAAGGCTTTTCATACACAATATATATATATATGTCACTTATAAAACGGTATAAAAATAAGTATATTGAAATACAGACATTTGAATTAACAATGCCTTTTTTACATTTTATTTGTAATAAACAACAGGAGCGTAAACATTATTTCATATAGTTTTATATGTGTGCTTTTATTTTATGACGCCAGCGTCCCCTCAAATCGGATCAACCGTGATACTTCCATCGTCAAGGCAGAAGGGATAGACAACAACAACAACAACAACAAAAATGAGCATTATAATATGAAATAAAAATATGTTCCAACTTGGTAATGAACAAATCCTAGAATTGTACTACTACTGTGTACTTCAACATGGTATACTGGCTGGCTACACCTGTGTACTTCAACATGGTATACTGGCTGGCTACACCTGTGTATTTCAACATGGTATACTGGCTGGCTACACCTGTGTACTTCAACATGGTATACTGACTGGCTGCACCTGTGTACTTCAACATGGTATACTGGCTGGCTACACCTGTGTACTTCAACATGGTATACTGCTGGCTACACCTGTGTACTTCAACATGGTATACTGGCTGGCTACACCTGTGTATTTCAACATGGTATGCTGGCTGGCTACACCTGTGTATTTCAACATGGTATACTGGCTGGCTACACCTGTGTACTTCAACATGGTATACTGGCTGGCTACACCTGTGTACTTCAACATGGTATAGTACACTGGCTGGCTACACCTGTGTACTTCAACATGGTATACTGGCTGGCTACACCTGTGTATTTTCAACATGGTATACTGGCTGGCTACACCTGTAGCTGTTTCAACATGGTATACTGGCTGGCTACACCTGTGTACTTCAACATGGTATACTGGCTGGCTACACCTGTGTATTTCAACATGGTATACTGGCTGGCTACACCTGTGTATTTCAACATATACAGTATACTGGCTGGCTACACCTGTGTACTTCAACATGGTATACTGGCTGGCTACACCTGTGTACTTCAACATGGTATACAGTACTGGCTGGCTACACCTGTGTATTTCAACATGGTATACTGGCTGGCTACACCTGTGTACTTCAACATGGTATACAGTACTTCAACATGGTATACTGGCTGGCTACACCTGTGTATTTCAACATGGTATACTGGCTGGCTACACCTGTGTATTTCAACATGGTATACTGGCTGGCTACACCTGTGTATTTCAACATGGTATACAGTACACTGGCTGGCTACACCCGTGTATTTCAACATGGTATACAGTACACTACACCTGTGTATTTCAACATGGTATACAGTACACTGGCTGGCTACACCTGTGTATTTCAACATGGTATACAGTACACTGGCTGGCTACACCTGTGTATTTCAACATGGTATACAGTACACTGGCTGGCTTCACCTGTGTGCCTCTACAGTTACACATGTTTAAAATATCACAACAATCTCTTTGTTTGTCTCAGAGTCGGTAAGTGCCGGGTAACAGAGCACCATAGCGATTGATCTTAGTGTTTCCCCTTTCGAAACGATAGTTTCCACTAAATATAAATATATCACAACATATCTTCTTGCATCTGTCCCTTGTTGTTACAGTGGTTGGTTGCAGTAAGTAAACTGTGTGGCACGCAGAGATAACTGGGTTGGGCATTTAGGCTCCTCCCTCTTCCCTCAGAACCCAATCGGGTAACGTTACCAGTGTTACCGAGGCAACGGAACCTAACAACCCTTTGTCTTTTGGGCAAAAGGCAGACTTGAGTCTCCAGCTTGGCGCTCAACACACAGCACATAAGTGCTTCAACAACAAAAGCATCAGGTGATTGTTTTTAAATCTTTCGTCATCTTTGTGGCAGTTGATTTTCTTCCAGTCGAGTTCCTTCCCCTTCCTTCGGTTTCACTTTCCCTCTGTGGTTTCACTTAGGAGCCTCCAGCTTTTCGGCGGCCAGGAGTTCGAGCAGGGTTGGCCTCGCTCTCCCAGGGGTCTTGACGCTGTCGGTGCGGACGATGCAGGTGGGGCGGTGGAGGTTGAGCATCACCATTAGCTGCTGTCTCTCCATCCTCAGCTCTTCGATTTGGGCCTTTAGGGTCGGAGTTCACCACCTCCAGACGCTCCGACTCCTACAGGGAGGACAGTGAGGGGAGGGGGTGTACTGTTGGGTCATTGATTTAGCCTTTATTTAACCAGGTACACACATCGAGAACACTTTCTCTTTTGCAATAATGACCGAGGTCCCACTTTAAACAAAACTATAAGCAGGACTGGGGTGTAATGGGTTACATGTAACAGATATATTTTTTTTATGAACTGAAATCCATTACTTTACCAGCATTAAAACTGTCATCCATTAAAACTGTCATCCATTACTTTACCAGCATTAAAACTGTCATCCATTACTTTACCAGCATTAAAACTGTCATCCATTACTTTACCAGCATTAAAACTGTCATCCATTACTTTACCAGCATTAAAACTGTCATCCATTACTTTACAGCATTAAAACTGTCATCCATTACTTTACCAGCATTAAAACTTTACCAGCATTAAAAACTGTCATCCATTACTTTACCAGCATTAAAACAGTCATCCATTACTTTACCAGCATTAAAACTGTCATCCATTACTTTACCAGCATTAAAATTAAAACTGTCATCCATTACTTTACCAGCATTAAAACTGTCATCCATTACTTTACCAGCATTAAAACTGTCATCCATTACTTTACCAGCATTAAAACTGTCATCCATTACTTTACCAGCATTAAAACTGTCATCCATTACTTTACCAGCATTAAAACTGTCATCCATTACTTTACCAGCATTAGAAATATACTGAAAAGCGACATGATTACGTCTACGATTACTTTTAAGTCAGAAAAAGGATGTTTGCGAGAAGAAAAAAACCTTTGACACTTTTCTGTTTTCTCAAATCAGTGTTGAAAACAAAGGATCAAGTTTTAATTTTTTTACACTTTATTTAACTGCTCTGTCATTTATCTTTTTGCACCTCACGGGTTGTGGATGGCTGTTCTAAGTATATGTATATTTTAACCCAGTAATGGTTGAATTGAAAGTTTCAGCTGCTATCACTCATTGGTTTTTGCGACCAGTGGACAGCCAGTGAGAAAGGGGCTTTGCAACAGCTGCATTATGTGGATCCCAGCCTATGGAATAACAGCTGCATAGTGAGGATCCCAGCCTATGGAATAACAGCTGCATAGTGAGGATCCCAGCCTATAGAATAACAGCTGCATAGTGTGGATCCCAGCCTATGGAATAACAGCTGCATAGTGAGGATCCCAGCCTATGGAATAACAGCTGCATAGTGAGGATCCCAGCCTATGGAATAACAGCTGCATAGTGAGGATCCCAGCCTATGGAATAACAGCTGCATAGTGAGGATCCCAGCCTATAGAATAACAGCTGCATAGTGAGGATCCCAGCCTATAGAATAACAGCTGCATTATGTGGATCCCAGCCTATGGAATAACAGCTGCATAGTGAGGATCCCAGCCTATGGAATAACAGCTGCACAGTGAGGATCCCAGCCTATGGAATAACAGCGACATAGTGTGGATCCCAGCCTATAGAATAACAGCTGCATAGTGAGGATCCCAGCCTATAGAATAACAGCTGCATAGTGTGGATCCCAGCCTATGGAATAACAGCTGCATAGTGAGGATCCCAGCCTATAGAATAACAGCTGCATAGTGAGGATCCCAGCCTATAGAATAACAGCTGCATAGTGTGGATCCCAGCCTATGGAATAACAGCTGTATAGTGAGGATCCCAGCCTATGGAATAACAGCTGCATAGTGTGGATCCCAGCCTATAGAATAACAGCTGCACAGTGTGGATCCCAGCCTATAGAATAACAGCTGCATAGTGTGGATCCCAGCCTATAGAATAACAGCTGCATAGTGAGGATCCCAGCCTATAGAATAACAGCTGCATAGTGTGGATCCCAGCCTATAGAATAACAGCTGCATAGTGTGGATCCCAGCCTATAGAATAACAGCTGCATAGTGAGGATCCCAGCCTATAGAATAACAGCTGCACAGTGTGGATCCCAGCCTATAGAATAACAGCTGCATAGTGTGGATCCCAGCCTATAGAATAACAACTGCATAGTGTGGATCCCAGCCTATAGAATAACAACTGCATAGTGTGGATCCCAGCCTATAGAATAACAGCTGCATAGTGTGGATCCCAGCCTATAGAATAACAGTTTGAGGGAGTTCCTCCCTTCTAAACCCCTCTGTGGTATTTGGGCTCCATACTGTCAAAAACAAGTTTCATTTGAGAAGACCACGAGTGGGACTTTTATTGAAAATCCATACACCTAACAAACACATGCACACTTGTGACAGACTTAAACAGATGCAAATGATCAAGATATTTAAAGTGTCACCAACAAAAAAAGTCAACAATAGACCGATAGAAAATGCAACATGCAAATATCATTTTTCAGTAGTGCTCACAATATGCCAATTCCATGACCAAAATTGATAATTCAACTGGACGCAATGAGCCCAATCAGTCCTCCATTACAACACAATCATAAACAACAGAGTTGGCTAATCATGCTCAAGCTAATCTATATTTCCATATTTCCAAGTCCTATTCTTGAAGATCGAAGGAGTATTAAATTAATTAGAATGACTAGAAATCTGACAGACTTTGTTTCTTAAATGTAAAGATATAGCCTAATCATATTATTATCTGTAGTAGAAAGCAATGGGTTAGAATTAAGTCTACATAACCCCATAAAGTAAAATGCAACATATATTTATGGCCAGCTATGTACACGACAGCATTGATTTATCCTGCAATAAATGTTGTTCAATTGGTAATATACATTTTGTGTCTTCTTCTAATGCTTCTTGAAAGTAATTTAAAAGTATCTGAGAGTAATCAGATTACTTTGGGTAATCCAAAAGTTATGTTACCGATTTATAATTTGACAAGTAACTAGTAACTGTAATGGATTACATTTAGAAAGTAACCTTCCCAACCTTGACTATGACGTGAATGCCTGACGGAGAGCACTCATCACGTCTTTATTAACCTCCACATAGATTCTTCACGAATGATTTAGAAGTTACCATGCAATCTACTCTAGATTCTACAGCCAATTTGCAAAGAACACCAGAGTAAATAGTATATATAAAGAACACCAGAGAATATAGCATATATAAAGAACACCAGAGAATACATAAAGAACACCAGAGTATATAGTATATATAAAGAACACCAGAGTATACATAAAGAACACCAGAGTATACATAAAGAACACCAGAGTACACATAAAGAACACCAGAGTACACATAAAGAACACCAGAGTACACATAAAGAACACCAGAGTATACATAAAGAACACCAGAGTACACATAAAGAACACCAGAGTACACATAAAGAACACCAGAGTACACATAAAGAACACCAGAGTATACATAAAGAACACCAGAGTACACATAAAGAACACCAGAGATACACATAAAGAACACCAGAGTATACATAAAGAACTCTGCCGCCATTTTGAAAAAGAAAAGAGACTAACCCTTTGGAGGAAGTCTGTTCTCTCCTTCTTCTTGTTCCGACATCGTGCTGCTGCCACTTTGTTCTTATCTACTCCTCCGTCTCCTCCTCCTTCGTCCTCGTCCATCTGCAGGGAGAAGGAAGTATTGTGATTAGCTAATGGTGACCTTATTCAAGGCCTGCTTATTATTAAATATAGTTATTCCAACCTTGGGTTCTATCTTTCCTGCATTTTATACTCCTGATGCAGTGGTGTTTCACTCTAGTTTGTTTATTTTGAATTTCAAGTAACAACGTCTCAGCTATACCTGTGCTTGCCATCTTGGAGGCAAAAGTGAATAGTTTCAGAGAACCCAGATTGAAATGATTAAAGGCCCAGTAGAGTCAAAAGCAAGTTTCCTGTGTTTTACATATACAGTGGGGCAAAAAAGTATTTAGTCAGCCACCAATTGTGCAGGTTCTCCCACTTAAAAGATGAGAGAGGCCTGTAATTTTCATCTTAGGTACACTTCAACTAGGCAGACAAAATGAGGAAAAAAAATCCAGAAAATCACATTGTAGGATTTTTCTGAAATTGGCAACTTGGTAGAGCTAAACAGCTGACAATATCTAAACATCAGTCGATCATAAAAAAAACATGGCATCCCTCGAAAATATCAACAGTGTGGCACCGTTCTCCTCCTCTTCCTCCACCTCCTCCTCCTCACCTCTCCCTTGATAGCAGTGAGCGGCCTCTTGCCCAGTCGTCCCAGGATATGCAGCGGTGACAACATGGCGCCCAGGTTCCTGAAGTCCTGTGCCAGTTTGAGCTGGTCGGTGAGCGTAGTGGCAGAGATGCCGGCCAGCAGGCCCAGGCTGGGCAAGGAGCCGGCCGTCAGGGAAGGGTCAGGGATCTGACCGGGCATCATGTCAGACCCAGCTACCATACACCACCGCTGTGGAGACAGAGAGGAGAGGGAGAGAGGAGAGGACGGGAGAGAGGAGAGGACGGAAGGGAGAGAGAGAGGAGAGAGAGAAGGGAAAGGAAGGGAGAGAGAGGGAAAGGAAGGGAGAGAGAGAGAGAGAGAGGAAAGGAAGGGAGAGAGAGAGGGAGAGAGAAGGGAAAGGAACGGAGAGAGAGAGAGAGAGAGAGAAGGGGAAAGGAAGGGGAGAGAAGGGAAAGGAACGGAGAGAGAGGGAAAGGAAGGGAGAGAGAGAGAGAAAGAGAGAGAGAGAGAGAGAGAGAGAGAAGGGAAAGGAATGGAGAGAGAGGAGAGAGAGAAGGAGAAGAGGAGAGGAGAGAGAGAGAGAGAGGAGAGAGAAGGGAGAGAGAGAGAGGAGAGAGAAGGGAAAGGAAGGGAGAGAGAGAGGAGAGAGAAGGGAGAGAGAGTGGGTAAAGGAAGGGAGAGAGAGAGGATAGAGGTTAAGATTAAAATCATCCTGTCAATGACTGATGCAATAACATTATTAGTCACGTCAGAAACAACCACACAGAGAAGAAGAAAAAGGGAGGTTTATTTAATGTCCAAAACATTTCAACCGTAGGATATTTTCCTTTCCCAGACAGTTTAAAAGCTACTGTCCAATATCCTCCACAGACAACCATTTAACGGAATTGACAGACTGGATTTTGCTGAATTCTACACAGGAATGTTAAGCTACACTAGTATCTTGGCTCCATGTTCAGGCTGTGATTAATCACGTATCGCATTGATTTGCCCACAATCATAGAACAAAACAAAGAGAGGGTGGTATGCAATAAAATAAATCAAGAGTTTGACCACAGGACTTCTTATTGCAATCAGAGACAGAGAGACAGAGAAACAGAGAGACAGAGAGAGAGAGTGAGAGACAGAGTGACAGAGAGACAGAGAGAGAGACAGAGAGAGAGACAGAGAGACAGAGAGACAGAGAGAGCGACAGAGAGACAGAGTGAGAGAGAGACAGAGTGAGAGAGAGACAGAGACAGATAGAGAGACAGAGAGAGAGAGAGAGTGAGAGAGAGACAGAGAGAGCGACAGAGAGACAGAGAGAGAGAGAGAGAGAGAGAGAGACAGAGAGACAGAGAGAGACAGAGACGAGAGAGCGTGAGAGACAGAAAGAGAGAGAGAGACAGGTAGAGAGAGACAAGAAGACATAGAGACAGAGTGAGAGAGGAGACAGAGTGAGAAGACAGAGACAGATAGAGAGACAGAGAGAGTGAGAGGGGAACAGAAGGCGACTAAGAGGCAGAGAGAGAGAGAGAGAGAGAGACAGAGAGACAGAGAGACAGAGACAGAGAGAGCGACAGAGAGACAGAAAGAGAGAGACAGAGTGAGAGACAGAGAGACATAGAGACAGAGTGAGAGAGAGACAGAGTGAGAGAGAGACAGATAGAGAGACAGAGAGAGACAGAGTGAGAGAGAGTGAGAGAGACAGAGAGAGACAGAGAGAGACAGGGAGAGACACAGAGAGAGAGAGAGAGAGAGACAGAGTGACAAGAGAGACAGAGAGACAGAGAGAGAGCGACAGAGAAGAGAGAGAGACAAGTGAGGAGAAGAGACAGAGAGAGGCGACAGAGAGACAGAGAGACAGAGAGAGAGAGAGAGAGACAGAGACAGGAGACAGAGAGACAGAGAGACAGAGAGGAGCGACAGAGAGACAGAAGAGAGAGAGAAGACAGAGAGAGACAGAGAGAGACAGAGAGACAGAGAGCGACAGAGACAGAGAGAGACAGAGTGACAGAGAGACAGAGACAGAGAGAGCGACAGAGAGACAGAAAAAGAGAGAGAGACAGAGTGAGTGAGACAGAGACAGAGAGAAGCAGAGAGACAGACAGAGGCAAGTGAGAGAGAGAGAGACAGAGTGACAGAGAGACAGAGACAGAGAGCGACAGAGAGAACAGAAAGAGACCAGAGACAGGTGAGAGACAGAGAGACAGAGAGAGACAGAGAGAGAGACAGAGAGACAGAGTGAGAGAGAAGTGAGAGAGTGAGAGAGAGGCAGAGAGACAGAGGTGAGAGACAGAGTGAGAGAGAGACAGAGAGAGAGAGTGGAGAGACAGAGAGAGAGGAGAGACAGGTGAGAGAGGGAGAGAGACAGAGAGAGAGAGTGAGAGAGACAGGGAGACAGGAGATGCAGGTGAGAGAGAGAGAGAGAAGAGAGACAGAGTGGTAGAGAGAGACAGAGAGAGACAGGTGAGAGAGTGAGAGAGACAGAGAGACAGAGCGAGACAGAGTGAGAGAGTGAGAGAGACAGAGAGACAGAGATACAGAGTGAGAGAGAGAGACAGAGAGTGAAGAGACAGAGAGAGAGACAGAGTGAGAGAGTAGAGAGACAGAGAGACAGAGAGCAGAGAGAGAGAGAGACAGAGAGACAGAGAGACAGAGAGACAGAGAGAGGCGACAGAGACAGAGAGAGACAGAGAGAACAGAAGACAGAGACAGAGAGACAGAGAGACAGAGACAGAGAGGCGACAGAGAGACAGAAAAGAGAGAGAGAGAGACAGAGTGAGAGAGACAGAGAGACATAGAGACAGAGTGAGAGACAGAGTGAGAGAGAGACAGATAGAGAGACAGAGAGAGGAGAGTGAGAGAGAGACAGAGAGAGACAGGGAGACAGAGGAGAGAGAGAGACAGAGTGACAGAGAGACAGAGAGAGACAGAGAGCGACAGAAAAGAGAGAGACAGAGTGAGAGAGACAGAGAGAGAGAGAGAGAGAGAGCGACAGAGAGACAGAGAAGACAGAGAGACAGAGAGACAGAGAGACAGAGGACAGAGAGTGACAGAGAGACAGAAAGAGAGAGACAGAGAGAGACAGAGAGAGAGACAGAGAGAGACAGAGAGAGGCGACAGAGAGACAGAGAGAGAGAGAGAGACAGAGTGACAGAGAGACAGAGAGAGACAGAGACAGAGAGAGCGACAGAGAGACAGAAAGAGAGAGAGACAGAGTGAGAGAGACAGAGAGAGAGACAGAGAGAGAGACACAGAGAGACAGAGAGAGACAGAGTGAGAGAGAGTGAGAGAGAGAGAGAGAGGCAGAGAGACAGAGTGAGAGAGAGACAGAGTGAGAGAGAGACAGAGAGAGTGAGAGAGACAGAGAGAGAGAGAGAGACAGAGTGAGAGAGAGAGAGACAGACAGAGAGAGTGAGAGGACGGAGACAGAGATACAGAGTGAGAGAGAGAGAGAGAGAGAGAGAGAGAGAGACAGAGAGAGTGAGAGAGCGAGAGAGACAGAGCGAGACAGAGTGAGAGAGAGTGAGAGAGACAGAGATACAGAGTGAGAGAGAGAGAGAGAGAGAGAGAGAGAGAGAGAGAGAGAGAGACAGAGAGAGTGAGAGAGACAGAGAGAGAGACAGAGTGAGAGAGAGTGAGAGACAGAGAGACAGAGTGCAGGTGACAGAGTGAGAGAGAGAGAGAGAGAGAGACAGAGAGAGAGAGAGCGAGTGAGAGAGAGACAGAACGAGACAGAGTGAGAGAGAGAGAGAGACAGAGAAACATGAGAGAAATAAAGCCTGTACAAACCAGCCTGAAGGGAAGTGGATGGACATGTTAGAACCGAGACTCCTGGTGGTCAAAAACAAAACAAATGTCGCTCATGGAACAGCGCATCTGAGCCCTACTGTCTGTATTTACTTCCCGTACAGCGGGCGATGCTAGTCCACTGCACCTGCGTCTCCAATACACACCAGTATTTTCAGTATCAAGCAGTGAATCAACAGGTTATGGCCCCTTTTGTACAAAGCCCTCATCTCAGCCTAACCCAACAAAGACGTGTATTGTGAGGTGAGAAAGGACAGGACAGGACAGCTGGCTATTGCCTGTGGAGCTGACCAACTGACTCCTGAAAGCTATGCCCAAGGGCACCCTATTCCCTCAGTAGGGACCATAGAGCCCTGGTCAGAAGTAGGGACCATAGAGCCCTGGTCAGAAGTAGGGACCATAGAGCCCTGGTCAGAAGTAGGGACCATAGAGCCCTGGTCAGAAGTAGGGACCATAGAGCCCTGGTCAAATTGTGCACTATATAGAGAATAGGGTGCCATTTGGGACCCAGAACCTGTCCCTGTCTGACTATACTGGAAGACTGTGGTTCCTTTCTGAGCTAAATTTTAAAAAGACAGAAAGAGAGACAGAGAGAAAGAGTAGTCTGACAGACTAGCACCCCTAGACCAGCTGGCCTACTGTAGTCTGACAGACTACCACCCCTAGTCCAGCTGGCCTACTGTAGTCTGACAGACTAGCACCCCTAGACCAGCTGGCTTACTGTAGTCTGACAGACTACCACCCCTAGAAATACAGCTACCTAGACCAGCTGGCCTACTGTAGTCTGACAGACTAGCACCCCTAAACCAGCTGGCCTACTGTAGTCTGACAGACTACCACCCCTAGACCAGCTGGCCTACTGTAGTCTGACAGACTACCACCCCTAGACCAGCTGGCTTACTGTAGTCTGACAGACTACCACCCCTAGACCAGCTGGCCTACTGTATTCTGACAGACTACCGCCCCTAAACCAGCTGGCCTACTGTAGTCTGACAGACTACCACCCCTAGACCAGCTGGCCTACTGTAGTCTGACAGACTATCACCCCTAGACCAGCTGGCCTACTGTAGTCTGACAGACTACCACCCCTAGACCAGCTGGCCTACTGTAGTCTGACAGACTACCACCCCTAGACCAGCTGGCCTACTGTAGTCTGGCAGACTACCACCCCTAGACCAGCTGGCCTACTGTAGTCTGACAGACTACCGCCCCTAAACCAGCTGGCCTACTGTAGTCTGACAGAAGCAATAATGCAACTGAAACGTAGCTACAAGATTT